>NW_026646917.1:300000-600000 GCF_950005125.1 Chionomys nivalis
AACATTTTGCTGGTGTTTGTAGTCCTTTGATTGTCTTGGATGTGAGTTCTCTTTAAGGCACATGAACATGCCAGTGTTTTCTTCTTCTAGCCATCTTGCCTCACTCTCCTTAATGTTGTCTCTGAAGCACGATGTCTCATGGTGATAGAGCTGTGAGTCTTTAACATCCTAAAAAAAAACGTTTGCCCAATTCAGTCACAATAACGTGGGCCCTGGCCTTTGCCCTGACTCTATGTCTGCAATTGGCCTCATCCAACTCAGGAGCCAATGCTCTTAAGCACTGAGCCACCTCTCCTGCCTCTTCCTTCTGTTGCCAGTAGATGGCACCAAATCTCATTTTGAGAGCAAAACTGTGGTTGCCAGGTATCGAAATTCTGACCTTTAGAAGGGCAGCCAGGATTCTTAACCACTGAGCTATCTCTCGAGCGCTTCTTTCCGCATGCACAAGACCTCAGTGCAGATGGTTGTGAGCCATTATGTGGTTGCTTGAAATTGGATACAGGAGGAAGAAAGAGCACGAAATGCTCTTAAACACTGAGCCATCTCTCCAACCCGTTTTTCTACTTCTTTACCTAAACCAGATGTACTCAATGATATGTGGATCACATCTGCATTTTCCTAACATTTGAAGTACAGGGGTCTCCATGGATCTGTTGGCCATTCTTGTACCTCATAGAGGAGGTCTAGACAAATTGTTTCACTGTCTTTAAATTGTTTAAGCTTTTGTTGGTGTTTGTTCCTTTGTATGTCTTGGATGTGAGTTCTTCTTCAGGCACAAGAACATGCTAGTATTTTCTTCTTCTAACCATCCTGCCTTACTCAGTTTTGTGGTTTCTCTGAAGCATGCTGGCTCATGGTGATAGAGCTGTGAGTCTTTATTATCCTAACAAAATGTTTTGCCAGATTCAGTCCCAAAAACCTGGGCCCTGGCCACATCAAACTCAGCAGGCATGCTCTTAACGACCAAGACATCTCTCCTGCCTTTCATTCTGCTTCCAGTAGAGGGCACCAAACCTCATTTTGAAGCAATTATGTGATGTCCAGGAATCGAACTTCTGATCTTTGGAAGTTCAGGCAATGCTCTTAACCACTGAGCCATCTCTCCGACCCGTTTTTCAACTTCTTTAACTAAACCAGGTTTACTCAATGTGGTGTGTGGATCACATCTGAATTCCCCTAACATGTGGAGTACAGGGGTCTCCATGGACCTATTGGCTGTTCATGTACCTGATAGAGGAGGTGAGGATAAATTGTTTCTCTGGCCTTAAATTGGTTAACATTTTGCTGGTGTTTGTAGTCCTTTGATTGTCTTGGATGTGAGTTCTCTTTAAGGCACATGAACATGCCAGTGTTTTCTTCTTCTAGCCATCTTGCCTTACTCTCCTTAGTGTTGTCTCTGAAGCACGATGTCTCATGGTGATAGAGCTGTGAGTCTTTAACATCCTAAAAAAACGTTTGCCCAATTCAGTCACAATAACGTGGGCCCTGGTCTTTGCCCTGACTCTATGTCTGCACTTGGCCTCATCCAACTCAGCAGCCAATGCTCTTAAGCACTGACCCATCTCTCCTGCCTCTTCCTTCTGTTGCCAGTAGATGGCACCAAATCTCATTTTCAGAGCAAACTGTGGTTGCCAGGAATCGAACTTCTGACCTTTAGAAGGGCAGCCAGGATTCTTAACCACTGAGCTATCTCTCCAGCGCTTCTTTCTGCATGCAAAAGAGGGCACAAGACCTCAGTGCAGATGGTTGTTAGCCATTATGTAGTTGCTTGAAATTGGATACAGGAGGAAGAAAGAGCACGAAATGCTCTTAAACACTGAGCCATCTCTCCAACCCGTTTTTCTACTTCTTTACCTAAACCAGATGTACTCAATGATGTGTGGATCACATCTGCATTTTCCTAACATTTGAAGTACATGGGTCTCCATGGATCTGTTGGCCATTTGTGTACCTCATAGCGGAGGTCTAGACAAATTGTTTCACAGGCTTTAAATTGATTAAGCTTTTGTTGGTGTTTGTTCCTTTGTATGTCTTGGATGTGAGTTCTTCTTCAGGCACATGAACATGCTAGTATTTTCTTCTTCTAACCATCCTGCCTTACTCTGCTTGGTGGTGGCTCTGAAGCATGCTGGCTCATGGTGATAGAGCTGTGAGTCTTTATTATCCTAACAAAATGTTTTGCCTGATTCAGTCCCAACAACCTGGGTCCTGGCTGTATGTCTGCACTTGGCCTCATCAAACTCAGCAGGCATGCTCTTAACCACCAAGACATCTCTCCTGCCTCTTCCTTCTGCTTCCAGTAGAGGGCACCAAACCTCATTTTGAAGCAATTATGTGATGTCCAGGAATCGAACTTCTGATTTTGGAAGAGCAGGCAATGCACTTAACCACTGAGCCATCTCTCCTACCCGTTTTTCAACTTCTTTAACTAAACTAGGTTTACTCAATGTGGTGTGTGGATCACATCTGCATTCCCCTAACATGTGGAGTACAGGGGTCTCCATGGAACTATTGGCTGTTCATGTACCTGATAGAGGAGGTCAGCATAAATTGTTTCTCTGGCTTTAAATTGGTTAACATTTTGCTGGTGTTTGTAGTCCTTTGATTGTCTTGGATGTGAGTTCTCTTTAAGGCACATGAACATGCCAGTGTTTTCTTCTTCTAGCCATCTTGCCTTACTCTCCTTAGTGTTGTCTCTGAAGCACGATGTCTCATGGTGATAGAGCTGTGAGTCTTTAACATCCTAAAAAAACGTTTGCCCAATTCAGTCACAATAACGTGGGCCCTAGCCTTTGCCCTGACTCTATGTGTGCACTTGGCCTCATCCAACTCAGCCGCCAATGCTTTTAAGCACTGAGCCATCTCTCCTGCCTCTTCCTTCTGTTGCCAGTAGATGGCACTAAATCTCATTTTGAGAGCAAAACTGTGGATGCCAGGAATCGAACTTATGACCTTTAGAAGATCAGCCTGAATTCTTAACCACTGAGCTATCTCTCGAGCGCTTCTTTCTGCATGCAAAAGAGGGCACAAGACCTCAGTGCAGATGGTTGTGAGCCATTATGTGGTTGCTTGAAATTGGATACAGGAGGAAGAAAGAGCACGAAATGCTCTTAAACACTGAGCCATCTCTCCAACCCGTTTTTGTACTTCTTTACCTAAACTAGATGTACTCAATGATGTGTGGATCACATCTGCATTCCCCTAACATGTGGAGTACAGGGGTCTCCATGGACCTATTGGCTGTTCATGTACCTCATAGAGGAGGTCAGGATAAATTGTTTCTCTGCCTTTAAATTGGTTAACATTTTGTTGGTGTTTGTAGTCCTTTGACTGTCTTGGATGTGAGTTCTCTTTAAGGCACATGAACATGCCAGTGTTTTCTTCTTCTAGCCATCTTGCCTTACTCTCCTTAGTGTTGTCTCTGAAGCACGATGACTCATGGTGATAGAGCTGTGAGTCTTTAACATCCTAAAAAAACGTTTGCCCAATTCAGTCACAATAACGTGGGCCCTGGCCTTTGCCCTGACTCTATGTCTGCACTTGGCCTCATCAAACTCAGCAGCCAATGCTCTTAAGCACTGAGCCATCTCTCCTGCCTCTTCCTTCTGTTGCCAGTAGATGGCACCAAATCTCATTTTGAGAGTAAAACTGTGGTTGCCAGGAATCGAACTTCTGACCTTTAGAAGGGCAGCCAGGATTCTTAACCACTGAGCTATCTCTCGAGCGCTTCTTTCTGCATGCAAAAGAGGGCACAAGACCTCAGTGCAGATGGTTGTGAGACATTATGTGGTTGCTTGAAATTGGATACAGGAAGAAGAAAGAGCACGAAATGCTCTTAAACACTGAGCCATCTCTCCGACCCGTTTTTCTACTTCTTTACCTAAACCAGATGTTCTCTATGGTGTGTATGTCACATCTGAATTTTCCTAACATTTGAAGTACAGGGATCTCCATGGATATGTGGGCCATTCGTGTACCTCATAGAGGAGGTCTAGACAAATTGTTTCACTGGCTTTAAATTGGTTAACATTTTGCTGGTGTTTGTAGTCCTTTGATTGTCTTGGATGTGAGTTTTCTTTAAGGCACATGAACATGCCAGTGTTTTCTTCTTCTAGCCATCTTGCCTTACTCTCCTTTGTGTTGTCTCTGAAGCACGATGTCTCATGGTGATAGAGCTGTGAGTCTTTAACATCCTATAAAACATTTGCCCAATTCAGTCACAATAACTTGGCCCTGGCCTTTGCCCTGACTCTATGTCTGCACTTGGCCTCATCCAACTCAGCAGCCAATGCTCTTAAGCACTGAGCCATCTCTCCTGCCTCTTCCTTCTGTTGCCAGTAGATGGCACCAAATCTCATTTTGAGAGCAAATCTGTGGTTGCCAGGAATCAAACTTCTGACCTTTAGAAGGGCAGCCAGGATTCTGAACCACTGAGCTATCTCTCGACCGCTTCTTTCTGCATGCAAAAGAGGGCACAAGACCACAGTGCAGATGGTTGTGAGCCATTATGTGGTTGCTTGAAATTGGATACAGGAAGAAGAAAGAGCACGAAATGCTCTTAAACACTGAGCCATCTCTCCAACCCGTTTTTCTACTTCTTTACCTAAACCAGATGTACTCAATGATGCGTGGATCACATCTGCATTTTCCTAACATTTGAAGTACAGGGGTCTCCATGGATCTGTGGGCCATTCGTGCACCACATAGAGGAGATCTAGACAAATTGTTTCACTGGCTTTATATTGGTTAAGCTTTTGTTGGTGTTTGTTCCTTTGTATGTCTTGGATGTGAGTTCTTCTTCAGGCACATGAACATGCTAGTATTTTCTTCTTCTAACCATCCTGACTTACTCTGCTTGGTGGTGGCTCTGAAGCATACTGCCTCATGGTGATAGAGCTGTGAGTCTTTATTATCCTAACAAAATGTTTTGCCTGATTCAGTCCCAACAACCTGGGTCCTCGCTGTATGTCTGCACTTGGCCTCATCAAACTCAGCAGGCATGCTCTTAACCACCAAGACATCTCTCCTGCCTCTTCCTTCTGCTTCCAGTAGAGGGCACCAAACCTCATTTTGAAGCAATTATGTGATGTCCAGGAATCGAACTTCTGATCTTTGGAAGAGCAGGCAATGCTCTTAACCACTGAGCCATCTCTCCGACCCATTTTTCAACTTCTTTAACTAAACCAGGTTTACTCAATGTGGTGTGTGGATCACATCTGCATTCCCCTAACATGTGGAGTACAGGGGTCTCCATGGACCTATTGGCTGTTCATGTACCTGATAGAGGAGGTCAACATAAATTGTTTCTCTGGCTTTAAATTGGTTAACATTTTGCTGGTGTTTGTAGTCCTTTGATTGTCTTGGATGTGAGTTCTCTTTAAGGCACATGAACATGCCAGTGTTTTCTTCTTCTAGCCATCTTGCCTCACTCTCCTTAATGTTGTCTCTGAAGCACGATGTCTCATGGTGATAGAGCTGTGAGTCTTTAACATCCTAAAAAAAAACGTTTGCCCAATTCAGTCACAATAACGTGGGCCCTGGCCTTTGCCCTGACTCTATGTCTGCAATTGGCCTCATCCAACTCAGGAGCCAATGCTCTTAAGCACTGAGCCACCTCTCCTGCCTCTTCCTTCTGTTGCCAGTAGATGGCACCAAATCTCATTTTGAGAGCAAAACTGTGGTTGCCAGGTATCGAAATTCTGACCTTTAGAAGGGCAGCCAGTATTCTTAACCACTGAGCTATCTCTCGAGCGCTTCTTTCCGCATGCACAAGACCTCAGTGCAGATGGTTGTGAGCCATTATGTGGTTGCTTGAAATTGGATACAGGAGGAAGAAAGAGCACGAAATGCTCTTAAACACTGAGCCATCTCTCCAACCCGTTTTTCTACTTCTTTACCTAAACCAGATGTACTCAATGATGTGTGGATCACATCTGCATTTTCCTAACATTTGAAGTACAGGGGTCTCCATGGATCTGTTGGCCATTCTTGTACCTCATAGAGGAGGTCTTGACAAATTGTTTCACTGTCTTTAAATTGTTTAAGCTTTTGTTGGTGTTTGTTCCTTTGTATGTCTTGGATGTGAGTTCTTCTTCAGGCACAAGAACATGCTAGTATTTTCTTCTTCTAACCATCCTGCCTTACTCAGTTTTGTGGTTTCTCTGAAGCATGCTGGCTCATGGTGATAGAGCTGTGAGTCTTTATTATCCTAACAAAATGTTTTGCCAGATTCAGTCCCAAAAACCTGGGCCTTGGCCACAACAAACTCAGCAGGCATGCTCTTAACGACCAAGACATCTCTCCTGCCTTTCATTCTGCTTCCAGTAGAGGGCACCAAACCTCATTTTGAAGCAATTATGTGATGTCCAGGAATCGAACTTCTGATCTTTGGAAGTGCAGGCAATGCTCTTAACCACTGAGCCATCTCTCCGACCCGTTTTTCAACTTCTTTAACTAAACCAGGTTTACTCAATGTGATTTGTGGATCACATCTGCATTCCCCTAACATGTGGAGTACAGGGGTCTCCATGGACCTATTGGCTGTTCATGTACCTGATAGAGGAGGTGAGGATAAATTGTTTCTCTGGCCTTAAATTGGTTAACATTTTGCTGGTGTTTGTAGTCCTTTGATTGTCTTGGATGTGAGTTCTCTTTAAGGCACATGAACATGCCAGTGTTTTCTTCTTCTAGCCATCTTGCCTTACTCTCCTTAGTGTTGTCTCTGAAGCACGATGTCTCATGGTGATAGAGCTGTGAGGCTTTAACATCCTAAAAATACGTTTCCCTAATTCAGTCACAATAACGTGGGCCCTGGCCTTTGCCCTGACTCTATGTCTGCACTTGGCCTCATCAAACTCAGCAGCCAATGCTCTTAAGCACTGAGCCATCTCTCCTGCCTCTTCCTTCTGTTGCCAGTAGATGGCACCAAATCTCATTTTGAGAGCAAATCTGTGGTTGCCAGGAATCTAACTTCTGACCTTTAGAAGGGCAGCCAGGTTTCTTAACCACTGAGCTATCTCTCGAGCGCTTCTTTCTGCATGTAAAAGAGGGCACAAGACCTCAGTGCAGATGGTTGTGAGCCACTATGTGGTTGCTTGAAATTGGATACATGAGGAAGAAAGAGCACGAAATGCTCTTAAACACTTAGCCATCTCTCCAACCCGTTTTTCTACTTCTTTACCTAAACCAGATGTACTCAATGATGTGTGGATCACATCTGCATTTTGCTAACATTTGAAGTACAGGGGTCTCCATGGATCTCTTGGCCATTCGTGTACCTCATAGAGGAGGTCTAGACAAATTGTTTCACTGTCTTTAATTTGGTTAAGCTTTTGTTGGTATTTGTTCCTTTGTATGTCTTGGATGTGAGTTCTTCTTCAGGCACATGAACATGCTAGTATTTTCTTCTTCTAACCATCCTGCCTTACTCTGCTTGGTGGTGGCTCTGAAGCATGCTGGCTCATGGTGATAGAGCTGTGAGTCTTTATTATCCTAACAAAATGTTTTGCCTGATTCAGTCCCAACAACCTGGGCCCTGGCTGTATGTCTGCACTTGGCCTCATAAAACACAGTAGGCATGCTCTTAACCACCAAGACATCTCTCCTGCCTCTTCATTCTGCTTCCAGTAGAGGGCACCAAACCTCATTTTGAAGCAATTATGTGATGTCCAAGAATCGAACTTCTGATCTTTGGAAGAGCATGCAATGCTCTTAACCACTGAGCCACCTCTCCGCCCCGTTTTTCAACTTCTTTAACTAAACCAGGTTTACTCAAAGTGGTGTGTGGATCACATCTGCATTCCCCTAACATGTGGAGTACAGGGGTCACCATGGACCTTTTGGCTGTTCATGTACCTCATAGAGGAGGTCAGGATAAATTGTTTCTCTGGCTTTAAATTGGTTAACATTTTGCTGGTGTTTGTAGTCCTTTGATTGTCTTGGATGTGAGTTCTCTTTAAGGCACATGAACATGCCAGTGTTTTCTTCTTCTAGCCATCTTGCCTTACTCTCCTTAGTGTTGTCTCTGAAGCACGATGTCTCATGGTGATAGAGCTGTGAGTCTTTAACATCCTAAAAAAACGTTTGCCCAATTCAGTCACAATAACGTGGGCCCTGGCCTTTGCCCTGACTCTATGTCTGCACTTGGCCTCATCAAACTCAGCAGCCAATGCTCTTAAGCACTGAGACATCTCTCCTGCCTCTTCCTTCTGTTGCCAGTAGATGGCACCAAATCTCATTTTGAGAGCAAAACTGTGGTTGCCAGGAATCGAACTTCTGACCTTTAGAAGGGCAGCCAGGATTCTTAACCACTGAGCTATCTCTCGAGCGCTTCTTTCTGCATGCAAAAGAGGGCACAAGACCACAGTGCAGATGGTTGTGAGCCATTATGTGGTTGCTTGAAATTGGATACAGGAAGAAGAAAGAGCACGAAATGCTCTTAAAGACTGAGCCATCTCTCCAACCCGTTTTTCTACTTCTTTACCTAAACCAGAGGTACTCAATGATGCGTGGATCACATCTGCATTTTCCTAACATTTGAAGTACAGGGGTCTCCATGGATCTGTGGGCCATTCGTGTACCTCATAGAGGAGATCTAGACAAATTGTTTCTCTGGCTTCAAATTGGTTAAGCTTTTGTTGGTGTTTGTTCCTTTGTATGTCTTGGATGTGAGTTTTCTTCAGGCACATGAATATGCTGGTATTTTCTTCTTCTAACCATCCTGCCTTACTCTGCTTGGTTGTGTCTCTGAAGCATGCTGGCTCATGGTGATAGAGCTGTGAGTCTTTATTATCCTAACAAAATGTTTTGCCTGATTCAGTCCCAACAACCTGGGCCCTGGACTCATCAAACTCAGCAGGCATGCTCTTAACCACCAAGACATCTCTCCTGCCTCTTCCTTCTGCTTCCAGTAGAGGGCACCAAACCTCATTTTGAAGCAATTATGTGATGTCCAGTAATCGAATTTCTGATCTTTGGAAGAGCAGGCAATGCTCTTAACCACTGAGCCATCTCTCCGACCCGTTTTCAACTTCTTTAACTAAACCAGGTTTACTCAATGTGGTGTGTGGATCACATCTGCATTCCCCTAACATGTGGGGTACAGGGGTCTCCATGGACCTATTGGCTGTTCATGTACCTCATAGAGGAGGTCAGGATAAATTGTTTCTCTGGCTTTAAATTGGTTAACATTTTGCTGGTGTTTGTAGTCCTTTGATTGTCTTGGATGTGAGTTCTCTTTAAGGCATATGAACATGCCAGTGTTTTCTTCTTCTAGCCATCTTGCCTTTTCTCCTTAGCTTTGTCTCTAAAGCACGATGTCTCATGGTGATAGAGCTGTGAGTCTTTAACATCCTAAAAAAAACGTTTGCCCAATTCAGTCACAATAACGTGGGCCCTGGCTCTATGTCTGCACTTGGCCTCATCCAACTCAGGAGCCAATGCTCTTAAGCACTGAGCCATCTCTCCTGCCTCTTCCTTCTGTTGCCAGTAGATGGCACCAAATCTCATTTTGAGAGCAAAACTGTGGTTGCCAGGAATCGAAATTCTGACCTTTAGAAGGGCAGCCAGGATTCTTAACCACTGAGCTATCTCTCGAGCGCTTCTTTCCGCATGCAAAAGAGGGCACAAGACCTCAGTGCAGATGGTTGTGAGCCATTATGTGGTTGCTTGAAATTGGATACAGGAGGAAGAAAGAGCACGAAATGCTCTTAAACACTGAGCCATCTCTCCAACCCGTTTTTCTACTTCTTTACCTAAACCAGATGTACTCAATGATGTGTGGATCACATCTGCATTTTCCTAACATTTGAAGTACAGGGGTCTCTATGGATCTGTTGGCCATTCGTGTACCTCATAGAGGAGGTCTAGACAAATTGTTTCACTGTCTTTAAATTGTTTAAGCTTTTGTTGGTGTTTGTTCCTTTGTATGTCTTGGATGTGAGTTCTTCTTCAGGCACAAGAACATGCTAGTATTTTCTTCTTCTAACCATCCTGCCTTACTCAGTTTTGTGGTTTCTCTGAAGCATGCTGGCTCATGGTGATAGAGCTGTGAGTCTTTATTATCCTAACAAAATGTTTTGCCTGATTCAGTCCCAACGACCTGGGTCATGGCTGAATGTCTGCACTTGGCCTCATCAAACTCAGCAGGCATGCTCTTAACCACCAAGACATCTCTCCTGCCTCTTCCTTCTGCTTCCAGTAGAGGGCACCAAACCTCATTTTGAAGCAATTATGTGATGTCCAGGAATCGAACTTCTGATCTTTGGAAGAGCAGGCAATGCTCTTAACCACTGAGCCATCTCTCCGACCCGTTTTTCAACTTCTTTAACTAAACCCGGTTTACTCAATGTGGTGTGTCGATCACATCTGCATTCCCCTAACATGTGGAGTACAGGTTTCTCCATGGACCTATTGGCTGTTCATGTACCTGATAGGGAAGGTCAGGATAAATTGTTTCTCTGGCTTTAAATTGGTTAACATTTTACTGGTGTTTGGAGTCCTTTGATTGTCTTGGATGTGAGTTCTCTTTAAGGCACATGAACATGCCAGTGTTTTCTTCTTCTAGCCATCTGCCTTACTCTCCTTAGTGTTGTCTCTGAAGCACGATGTCTCATGGTGATAGAGCTGTGAGTCTTTAACATCCTAAAAAAACCTTTGCCCAATTCAGTCACAATAACGTGGGCCCTGGCCTTTGCCGGGACTCTATGTCTGCACTTGGCCTCATCAAACTCAGCAGCCAATGCTTTTTAGCACTGAGCCATCTCTCCTGCCTCTTCCTTCTGTTGCCAGTAGATGGCACCAAATCTCATTTTGAGAGCAAAACTGTGGTTGCCAGGTATCGAACTTCTGACCTTTAGAAGGGCGGCCAGGATTCTTAACCACTGAGCTATCTCTCGAGCGCTTCTTTCTGCATGCAAAGAAGGGCAGAAGACCTCAGTGCAGATGGTTGTGAGCCATTATGTGGTTGCTTGAAATTGGATACAGCCGGGCGGTGGTGGCGCACCCCTTTAATCCCAGCACTCGGGAGGCAGAGGCAGGCGGATCTCTGTAAGTTCGAGGCCAGCCTGGTCTACAAAGGGAGTTCCAGAAAAGGCTCCAAAGCGACAGAGAAACCATGTCTCGAAAAACCAAAAAAAAAAAAATATTAAAAAAAAATTTGAAATTGGATACAGGAGGAAGAAAGAGCACGAAAAGCTCTTAAACACTGAGCCATCTCTCCAACCCGTTTTTCTACTTCTTTACCTAAACCAGATGTACTCAATGATGTGTGGATCACATCTGCATTTTCCTAACATTTGAAGTACAGGGGTCTCCATGGATCTGTTGGCCATTCGTGTACCTCATAGAGGAGGTCTAGACAAATTGTTTCACTGGCTTTAAATTGGTTAAGCTTTTGTTGGTGTTTGTTCCTTTGTATGTCTTGGATGTGAGTTCTTCCTCAGGCACATGAACATGCTAGTATTTTCTTCTTCTAACCATCCTGCCTTACTCTGCTTGGTGGTGGCTCTGAAGCATGCTGGCTCATGGTGATAGAGCTGTGAGTCTTTAACATCCTACAAAAACTTTTGCCCAATTCAGTCAAAATAACGTGGGCCCTGGCCTTTGCCCTGACTCTATGTCTGCACTTGGCCTCATCAAACTCAGCAGCCAATGCTCTTAAGCACTGAGCCATCTCTCCTGCCTCTTCCTTCTGTTGCCAGTAGATGGCACCAAATCTCATTTTGAGAGCAAAACTGTGGTTGCCAGGAATCGAACTTCTCACCTTTAAAATTGCAGCCAGGATTCTTAACCACTGAGCTATCTCTCGATCGCTTCTTTCTGCATGCAAAAGAGGGAAAAAGACCTCAGTGCAGATGGTTGTGAGCCATTATGTGGTTGCTTGAAATTGGATACAGGAGGAAGAAAGAGCACGAAATCCTCTTAAACACTGAGCCATCTCTCCAACCCGTTTTTCTACTTCTTTACCTAAACCAGATGTACTCAATGATGTGTGGATCACATCTGCATTTTCCTAACATTTGAAGTACAGGGGTCTCCATGGATCTGTTGGCCATTCGTGTACCTCATAG
Organism: Chionomys nivalis; assembly: GCF_950005125.1. Taxonomy (NCBI): domain Eukaryota; kingdom Metazoa; phylum Chordata; class Mammalia; order Rodentia; family Cricetidae; genus Chionomys; species Chionomys nivalis. The sequence goes on from NW_026646917.1 coordinate 312,069, forward strand.
AGGAGGTCTAGACAAATTGTTTCACTGTCTTTCAATTGGTTAAGCTTTTGTTGGTGTTTGTTCCTTTGTATGTCTTGGATGTGAGTTCTTCTTCAGGCACATGAACATGCTAGTATTTTCTTCTTCTAACCATCCTGCCTTACTCTGCTTGGTGGTGTCTCTGAAGCATGCTGGCTCATGGTGATAGAGCTGTGAGTCTTTATTATCCTAACAAAATGTTTTGCCTGATTCAGTCCCAACGACCTGGGACATGGCTGAATGTCTGCCCTTGGCCTCATCAAACTCAGCAGGCATGCTCTTAACCACCAACACATCTCTCCTGCCTCTTCCTTCTGCTTCCAGTAGAGGGCACCAAACCTCATTTTGAAGCAATTATGTGATGTCCAGGAATCGAACTTCTGATCTTTGGAAGAGCAGGCAATGCTCTTAACCACTGAGCCATCTCTCCGACCCGTTTTTCAACTTCTTTAACTAAACCAGGTTTACTCAATGTGGTGTGTGGATCACATCTGCATTCCCCTAACATGTGGAGTACAGGTTTCTCCATGGACCTATTGGCTGTTCATGTACCTGAAAGGGGAGGTCAGGATAAATTGTTTCTCTGGCTTTAAATTGGTTAACATTTTGCTGGTGTTTGTAGTCCTTTGATTGTCTTGGATGTGAGTTCTCTTTAAGGCACATGAACATGCCAGTGTTTTCTTCTTCTAGCCATCTTGCCTTACTCTCCTTAGTGTTGTCTCTGAAGCACGATGTCTCATGGTGATAGAGCTGTGAGTCTTTAACATCCTAAAAAAACGTTTGCCCAATTCAGTCACAATAACGTGGGCCCTGGCCTTTGCCCTGACTCTATGTGTGCACTTGGCCTCATCCAACTCAGCAGCCAATGCTCTTAAGCACTGAGCCACCTCTCCTGCCTCTTCCTTCTGTTGCCAGTAGATGGCACCAAATCTCATTTTGAGAGCAAAACTGTGGTTGCCAGGAATCGAACTTCTGACCTTTAGAAGGGCAGCCAGGATTCTTAACCACTGAGCTATCTCACGAGCGCTTCTTTCTGCATGCAAAGAAGGGCAGAAGACCTCAGTGCAGATGATTGTGAGCCATTATGTGGTTGCTTGAAATTGGCTACAGCCGGGCGGTGGTGGCGCACGCCTTTAATCCCAGCACTCAGGAGGCAGAGGCAGGCGGATCTCTGTAAGTTCGAGGCCAGCCTGTTCTACAAAGGGAGTTCCAGGAAAGGCTCCAAAGCTACAGAGAAACCATGTCTCGAAAAACCAAAAAAAAAAAAAAATTAAAAAAAAAATTTGAAATTGGATACAGGAGGAAGAAAGAGCACGAAATGCTCTTAAACACTGAGCCATCTCTCCAACCCGTTTTTCTACTTCTTTACCTAAACCAGATGTACTCAATGATGTGTGGATCACATCTGCATTTTCCTAACATTTGAAGTACAGGGGTCTCCATGGATCTGTTGGCCAATCGTGTACCTCATAGAGGAGGTCTAGACAAATTGTTTCACTGGCTTTAAATTGGTTAAGCTTTTGTTGGTGTTTGTTCCTTTGTATGTCTTGGATGTGAATTCTTCCTCAGGCACATGCACATGCTAGTATTTTCTTCTTCTAACCATCCTGCCTTACACTGCTTGGTGGTGGCTCTGAAGCATGCTGGCTCATGGTGATAGAGCTGTGAGTCTTTATTATCCTAACAAAATGTTTTGCCTGATTCAGTCCCAACAACCTGGGTCCTGGCTGTATGTCTGCACTTGGCCTCATCAAAATCAGCAGGCATACTCTTAACCACCAAGACATCTCTCCTGCCTCTTCCTTCTGCTTCCAGTAGAGGGCACCAAACCTCATTTTGAAGCAATTATGTGATGTCCAGGAATCGAACTTCTGATCTTTGGAAGAGCAGGCAATGCTCTTAACCACTGAGCCATCTCTCCGACCCGTTTTTCAACTTCTTTAACTAAACCAGGATTACTCAATGTGGTGTGTGGATCACATCTGCATTCCCCTAACATTTGGAGTCCAGGGGTCTATATGGACCTATTGGCTGTTCATGTACCTCATAGAGGAAGTCAGGATAAATTGTTTCTCTGGCTTTAAATTGGTTAAGATTTTGCTGGTGTTTGTAGTCCTTTGATTGTCTTGGATGTGAATTCTCTTTAAGGCACATGAACATGCCAGTGTTTTCTTCTTCTAGCCATCTTGCCTTACTCTCCTTAGTGTTGTCTCTGAAGCACGATGTCTCATGGTGATAGAGCTGTGAGTCTTTAACATCCTAAAAAAACGTTTGCCCAATTCAGTCACAATAACGTGGGCCCTGGACTTTGCCCTGACTCTATGTCTGCACTTGGCCTCATCCAACTCAGCAGCCAATGCTCTTAAGCACTGAGCCATCTCTCCTGCCTCTTCCTTCTGTTGCCAGTAGATGGCACCAAATCTCATTTTGAGAGCAAAACTGTGGTTGCCAGGAATCGAACTTCAGACCTATAGAAGGGCAGCCAGGATTCTTAACCACTGAGCTATCTCTCGAGCGCTTCTTTCTGCATGCAAACGAGGGCACAAGACCTCAGTGCAGATGGTTGTGAGCCATTATGTGGTGCTTGAAATTGGAAACAGGAAGAAGAAAAAGCACGAAATGCTCTTAAACACTGAGCCATCTCTCCAACCCGTTTTTCTACTTCTTTACCTAAACCAGATGTACTCAATGATGTGTGGATCACATCTGCATTTTCCTAACATTTGAAGTACAGGGGTCTCCATGGATCTGTGGGCCATTTGTGTACCTCATAGAGGACGTCTAGACAAATTGTAACACTGGCTTTAAGTTGGTTAACCTTTTGTTGGTGTTTGTTCCTTTGTATGTCTTGGATGTGAGTTCTTCTTCAGGCACATGAACATGCTAGTATTTTCTTCTTCTAACCATCCTGCCTTACTCTGCTTGGCGGTGGCTCTGAAGCATGCTGCCTCATGGTGATAGAGCTGTGAGTCTTTATTATCCTAACAAAATGTTTTGCCTGGTTCAGTCCCAACAACCTGGACCCTGGCTGTATGTCTGCACTTGGCCTCATCAAACTCAGCAGGAATGCTCTTAAGCACCAAGACATCTCTCCTGCCTCTTCCTTCTGCTTCCAGTAGAGGGCACCAAACCTCATTTTGAAGCAATTATGTGATGTCCAGGAATCGAACTTCTGATCTTTGGAAGAGCAGGCAATGCTCTTAACCACTGAGCCATCTCTCCGACCCGTTTTCAACTTCTTTAACTAAACCAGGTTTACTCAATGTGGTGTGTGGATCACATCTGCATTCACCTAACATGTGGAGTACAGGGGTCTCCATGGACCTATTGGCTGTTCATGTACTTGATAGAGGAGGTCAACATAAATTGTTTCTCTGGCTTTAAATTGGTTAACATTTTGCTGGTGTTTGTAGACCTTTGATTGTCTTGGATGTGAGTTCTCTTTAAGGCACATGAACATGCCAGTGTTTTCTTCTTCTAGCCATCTTGCCTTACTCTCCTTAGTGTTGTCTCTGAAGCACGATGTCTCATGGTGATAGAGCTGTGAGTCTTTAACATCCTAAAAAAAACGTTTGCCCAATTCAGTCACAATAACGTGGGCCCTGGCCTTTGCCCTGACTCTATGTCTGCACTTGGCCTCATCCAACTCAGGAGCCAATGCTCTTAAGCACTGAGCCATCTCTCCTGCCTCTTCCTTCTGTTGCCGGTAGATGGCACCAAATCTCATTTTGAGAGCAAAACTGTGGTTGCCAGGAATCGAACTTCTGACCTTTAGAAGGGCAGCCAGGATTCTTAACCACTAAGCTATCTCTCGAGCGCTTCTTTCTGCATGCAAAAGAGGGCACAAGACCTCAGTGCAGATGGTTGTGAGCCATTATGTGGTTGCTTGAAATTGGATACAGGAGGAAGAAAGAGCACGAAATGCTCTTAAACACTGAGCCATCTCTCCAACCCGTTTTTCTACTTCTTTACCTAAACCAGATGTACTCAATGATGTGTGGATCACATCTGAATTTTCCTAACATTTGAAGTACAAGGGTCTCCATGGATCTGTTGGCCATTCGTGTACCTCATAGAGGAGGTCTAGACAAATTGTTTCACTGTCTTTAAATTGTTTAAGCTTTTGTTGGTGTTTGTTCCTTTGTATGTCTTGGATGTGAGTTCTTCTTCAGGTACAAGAACATGCTAGTATTTTCTTCTTCTAACCATCCTGCCTTACTCAGTTTTGTGGTTTCTCTGAAGCATGCTGGCTCATGGTGATAGAGCTGTGAGTCTTTATTATCCTAACAAAATGTTTTGCCTGATTCAGTCCCAACAACCTGGGCCCTGGCTGTATGTCTGCACTTGGCCTCATCAAACTCAGCAGGCATGCTCTTAAGCACCAAGACATCTCTCCTGCCTCTTCCTTCTGCTTCCAGTAGAGGGCACCAAACCTCATTTTGAAGCAATTATGTGATGTCCAGTAATCGAATTTCTGATCTCTGGAAGAGCAGGCAATGCTCTTAACCACTGAGCCATCTCTCCGACCCGTTTTCAACTTCTTTAACTAAACCAGGTTTACTCAATGTGGTGTGTGGATCACATGTGCATTCCCCTAACATGTGGAGTACAGGGGCCTCCATGGACCTATTGGCTGTTCATGTACCTCATAGAGGAGGTCAGGATAAATTGTTTCTCTGGCTTTAAATTGGTTAACAGTTTGCTGGTGTTTGTAGTCCTTTGATTGTCTTGGATGTGAGTTCTCTTTAAGGCATATGAACATGCCAGTGTTTTCTTCTTCTAGCCATCTTGCCTTACTCTCCTTAGTGTTGTCTCTGAAGCACGATGTCTCATGGTGATAGAGCTGTGAGTCTTTAACATCCTAAAAAAACGTTTGCCCAATTCAGTCACAATAACGTGGGCCCTGGCCTTTGCACTTGGCCTCATCCAACTCAGGAGCCAATGCTCTTAAGCACTGAGCCATCTCTCCTGCCTCTTCGTTTTGTTGCCAGTAGATGGCACCAAATCTCATTTTGAGAGCAAAACTGTGGTTGCCAAGAATCGAACTTCTGACCTTTAGAAGGGCAGCCAGGATTCTTAACCACTGAGCTATCTCTCGAGCGCTTCTTCTGCATGCAAAAGAGGGCACAAGACCTCAGTGCAGATGGTTGTGAGCCATTATGTGGTTGCTTGAAATTGGATACAGGAAGAAGAAAGAGCACGAAATGCTCTTAAACACTGAGCCATCTCTCCAACCCGTTTTTCTACTTCTTTACCTAAACCAGATGTACTCAATGATGTGTGGATCACATCTGAATTTTCCTAACATTTGAAGTACAGGGGTCTCCATGGATCTGTTGGCCATTCGTGTACCTCATAGAGGAGGTCTAGACAAATTGTTTCACTGTCTTTAAATTGTTTAAGCTTTTGTTGGTGTTTGTTCCTTTGTATGTCTTGGATGTGAGTTCTTCTTCAGGCACAAGAACATGCTAGTATTTTCTTCTTCTAACCATCCTGCCTTACTCAGTTTTGTGGTTTCTCTGAAGCATGCTGGCTCATGGTGATAGAGCTGTGAGTCTTTATTATCCTAACAAAATGTTTTGCCTGATTCAGTCCCAACAACCTGGGCCCTGGCTGTATGTCAGCACTTGCCCTCATCAAACTCAGCAGGCATGCTCTTAAGCACCAAGACATCTCTCCTGCCTCTTCCTTCTGCTTCCAGTAGAGGGCACCAAACCTCATTTTGAAGCAATTATGTGATGTCAAAGAATCGAACTTATGATCTTTGGAAGAGCAGGCAATGCTCTTAACCACTGAGCCTTCTCTCCGACCCGTTTTCAACTTCTTTAAGTAAACCAGGTTTACTCAATGTGGTGTGTGGATCACATCTGCATTCCCCTAACATGTGGGGTACAGGGGTCTCCATGGACCTATTGGCTGTTCATGTACCTCATAGAGGAGGTCAGGATAAATTGTTTCTCTGGCTTTAATTTGGTTAACATTTTGCTGGTGTTTGTAGTCCTTTGATTGTCTTGGATGTGAGTTCTCTTTAAGGCATATGAACATGCCAGTGTTTTCTTCTTCTAGCCATCTTGCCTTTTCTCCTTAGTGTTGTCTCTAAAGCACGATGTCTCATGGTGATAGAGCTGTGAGTCTTTAACATCCTAAAAAAAACGTTTGCCCAATTCAGTCACAATAACGTGGGCCCTGGCTCTATGTCTGCACTTGGCCTCATCCAACTCAGGAGCCAATGCTCTTAAGCACTGAGCCATCTCTCCTGCCTCTTCCTTCTGTTGCCAGTAGATGGCACCAAATCTCATTTTGAGAGCAAAACTGTGGTTGCCAGGAATCGAAATTCTGACCTTTAGAAGGGCAGCCAGGATTCTTAACCACTGAGCTATCTCTCGAGCGCTTCTTTCCGCATGCAAAAGAGGGCACAAGACCTCAGTGCAGATGGTTGTGAGCCATTATGTGGTTGCTTGAAATTGGATACAGTAGGAAGAAAGAGCACGAAATGCTCTTAAACACTGAGCCATCTCTCCAACCCGTTTTTCTACTTCTTTACCTAAACCAGATGTACTCAATGATGTGTGGATCACATCTGCATTTTCCTAACATTTGAAGTACAGTGGTCTCCATGGATCTGTTGGCCATTCGTGTACCTCATAGAGGAGGTCTAGACAAATTGTTTCACTGGCTTTAAATTGGTTAAGCTTTTGTTGGTGTTTGTTCCTTTGTATGTCTTGGATGTGAGTTCTTCCTCAGGCACATGAACATGCTAGTATTTTCTTTTTCTAACCATCCTGCCTTACTCTGCTTGGTGGTGGCTAGAAGCATGCTGGCTCATGGTGATAGAGCTGTGAGTCTTTAACATCCTACAAAAACTTTTGCCCAATTCAGTCAAAATAACGTGGGCCCTGGCCTTTGCCCTGACTCTATGTCTGCACTTGGCCTCATCAAACTCAGCAGCCAATGCTCTTAAGCACTGAGCCATCTCTCCTGCCTCTTCCTTCTGTTGCCAGTAGATGGCACCAAATCTCATTTTGAGAGCAAAACTGTGGTTGCCAGGTATCGAACTTCTGACCTTTAAAATTGCAGCCAGGATTCTTAACCACTGAGCTATCTCTCGATCGCTTCTTTCTGCATGCAAAAGAGGGAAAAAGACCTCAGTGCAGATGGTTGTGAGCCATTATGTGGTTGCTTGAAATTGGATACAGGAGGAAGAAAGAGCACGAAATGCTCTTAAACACTGAGCCATCTCTCCAACCCGTTTTTCTACTTCTTTACCTAAACCATATGTACTCAATGATGTGTGGATCACATCTGCATTTTCCTAACATTTGAAGTACAGGGGTCTCCATGGATCTGTTGGCCATTCGTGTACCTCATAGAGGAGGTCTAGACAAATTGTTTCACTGTCTTTCAATTGGTTAAGCTTTTGTTGGTGTTTGTTCCTTTGTATGTCTTGGATGTGAGTTCTTCTTCAGGCACATGAACATGCTAGTATTTTCTTCTTCTAACCATCCTGCCTTACTCTGCTTGGTGGTGTCTCTGAAGCATGCTGGCTCATGGTGATAGAGCTGTGAGTCTTTATTATCCTAACAAAATGTTTTGCCTGATTCAGTCCCAACGACCTGGGTCATGGCTGAATGTCTGCCCTTGGCCTCATCAAACTCAGCAGGCATGCTCTTAACCACCAAGACATCTCTCCTGCCTCTTCCTTCTGCTTCCAGTAGAGGGCACCAAACCTCATTTTGAAGCAATTATGTGATGTCCAGGAATCGAACTTCTGATCTTTGGAAAAGCAGGCAATGCTCTTAACCACTGAGCCATCTCTCCGACCCGTTTTTCAACTTCTTTAACTAAACCAGGTTTACTCAATGTGGTGTGTGGATCACATCTGCATTCCCCTAACATGTGGAGTACAGGTTTCTCCATGGACCTATTGGCTGTTCATGTACCTGAAAGGGGAGGTCAGGATAAATTGTTTCTCTGGCTTTAAATTGGTTAAGATTTTGCTGGTGTTTGTAGTCCTTTGATTGTCTTGGATGTGAATTCTCTTTAAGGCACATGAAAATGCCAGTGTTTTCTTCTTCTAGCCATCTTGCCTTACTCTCCTTAGTGTTGTCTCTGAAGCACGATGTCTCATGGTGATAGAGCTGTGAGTCTTTAACATCCTAAAAAAACGTTTGCCCAATTCAGTCAGAATAACGTGCGCCCTGGCCTTTGCCCTGACTCTATGTCTGCACTTGGCCTCATCAAACTCAGCAGCCAATGCTCTTAAGCACTGAGCCATCTCTCCTGCCTCTTCCTTCTGTTGCCAGTAGATGGCACCAAATCTCATTTTGAGAGCAAAACTGTGGTTGCCAGGAATCGAACTTCTGACCTTTAGAAGGGCAGCCAGGATTCTTAACCACTGAGCTATCTCTAGAGCGCTTCTTTCTGCATGAAAAAGAGGGCACAAGACCTCAGTGCAGATGGTTGTGAGCCATTATGTGGTTGCTTGAAATTGAATACAGGAAAAAGAAAGAGCACGAAATGCTCTTAAACACTGAGACATCTCTCCAACCCGTTTTTCTACTTCTTTACCTAAACCAGATGTACTCAATGATGTGTGGATCACATCTGCATTTTCCTAACATTTGAAGTACAGTGGTCTCCATGGATCTGTTGGCCATTCGTGTACCTCATTGAGGAGGTCTAGACAAATTGTTTCACTGGCTTTAAATTGGTTAAGCTTTTGTTGGTGTTTGTTCCTTTGTATGTCTTGTACGTGAGTTCTTCTTCAGGCACATGAACATGCTAGTATTTTCTTCTTCTAACCATGCTGCTTACTCCGCTTGGTGGTGTCTCTGAAGCATGCTGGCTCATGGTGATAGAGCTGTGAGTCTTTATTATCCTAACAAAATATTTTTCCTGCTTCACTCCCAACAACCTGGGTCCTGGCTGTATGTCTGCACTTGGCCTCATCAAATTCAGCAGGCATGCTTTTAACCACCAAGACATCTCTCCTGCCTCTTCCTTCTGCTTCCACTAGAGGGCACCAAACCCCATTTTGAAGCAATTATGTGATGTCCAGGAATCGAATTTCTGATCTTTGGAAGAGCAGGCAATGCTCTTAACCACTGAGCCATCTCTCCGACCCGTTTTTCCATTTCTTTAACTAAACCAGGTTTACTCAATGTGGTGTGTGGATCACATCTGCATTCACCTAACATGTGGAGTACAGGGGTCGCATGGATCTATTGCCTGTTCATGTACCTCATTGAGGAGATCAGGATAAATTGTTTCTGTGGCTTTAAATTGCTTAACATTTTGCTGGTGTTTGTAGTCCTTTGATTGTCTTGGATGTGAGTTCTCTTTAAGGCACATGAACATGCCAGTGTTTTCTTCTTCTGGCCATCTTGCCTTACTCTCCTTAGTGTTGTCTCTGAAGCACGATGTCTCATGGTGATAGAGCTGTGAGTCTTTAACATCCTAAAAAAACGTTTGCCCAATTCAGTCACAATAACGTGGGCCCTGGCCTTTGCCGGGACTCTATGTCTGCACTTGGCCTCATCCAACTCAGCAGCCAATGCTCTTAAGCACTGAGCCATCTCTCCTGCCTCTTCCTTCTGTTGCCAGTAGATGGCACCAAATCTCATTTTGAGAGCAAAACTGTGGTTGCCAGGAATCGAACTTCTGACCTTTAGAAGGGCATCCAGGATTCTTAACCACTGAGCTATCTCTCGAGCGCTTCTTTCTGCATGCAAAAGAGGGCACAAGACCTCAGTGCAGATGGTTGTGAGCCATTATGTGGTTGCTTGAAATTGGATACAGGAGGAAGAAAGAGCACGAAATGCTCTTAAAAACTGAGCCATCTCTCCAACCCGTTTTTCTACTTCTTTACCTAAACCAGATGTACTCAATGATGTGTGGATCACATCTGCATTTTCCTAACATTTGAAGTACAGGGATCTCCATTGATCTGTTGGCCATTCGTGTACCTCATAGAGGAGTTCTAGACAAATTGTTTCACTGGCTTTAAATTGGTTAAGCTTTTGTTGGTGTTTGTTCCTTTGTATGTCTTGGATGTGAGTATTTCTTCAGGCACATGAAGATGCTAGTATTTTCTTCTTTTAACCATCTTGCCTTGCTCTGCTTGGTGGTGTGTCTGAAGCATGCTGGCTCATGGTGATAGAGCTGTGAGTCTTTATTATCATAACAAAATGTTTTGCCTGATTCAGTCCCAAAAACCTGGGACCTGGCCTCATCAAACTCAGCAGGGATGCTCTTAACCACCAAAACATCTCTCCTGCCTCTTCCTTCTGCTTCCAGTAGAGGGCACCAAACCTCATTTTGAAGCAATTATGTGATGTCCAGGAATCGAACTTCTGATCTTTGGAAGAGCAGATGGCTCTTAACCACTGAGCCATTTCTCCGACCCGTTTTTCAACTTCTTTAACTAAACCAGGTTTACTCAATGTGGTGTGTGCATCACATCTGCATTCCCCTAACATGTGGAGTATAGGTTTCTCCATGGACCTATTGGGTGTTCATGTACCTGATAGAGGAGGTCAGCATAAATTGTTTCTCTGGCTTTAAATTGGTTAACATTTTGCTGGTGTTTGTAGAACTTTGATTGTCTTGGATGTGAGTTCTCTTTAAGGCACATGAACATGCCAGTGTTTTCTTCTTCTAGACATCTTGCCTTACTCTCCTTAGTGTTGTCTCTGAAGCATGATGTCTCATGGTGATAGAGCTGTGAGTCTTTAACATCCTAAAAAAACGTTTGCCCAATTCAGTCACAATAACGTGGGCCCTGGCATTTGCCCTGACTGTATGTCTGCACTTGGCCTCATCCAACTCAGCAGCCAATGCTCTTAAGCACTGAGCCATCTCTCCTGCCTCTTCCTTCTGTTGCCAGTAGATGGCACCAAATCTCATTTTGAGAGCAAAACTGTGGTTGCCAGGAATCGAACTTCTGACCTTTAGAAGGGCAGCCAGGTTTCTTAACCACTGAGCTATCTCTCAAGCGCTTCTTTCTGCATGTAAAAGAGGGCAAAACACCTCAGTGCAGATGGTTGTGAGCCATTATGTGGTTGCTTGAAATTGGATACAGGAGGAAGAAAGAGCACGAAATGCTCTTAAAGACTGAGCCATCTCTCCAACCAGTTTTTCTACTTCTTTACCTAAACCAGATGTACTCAATGATGTGTGGATCACATCTGCATTTTCCTAACATTTGAAGTACAGGGGTCTTCATATATCTGTGGGCCATTCGTGTACCTCATAGTGGAGGTCTAGACAAATTGTTTCACTGGCTTTAAATTGGTTAAGCTTTTGTTGGTGTTTGTTCCTTTGTATGTCTTGGATGTGAGTTCTTCTTCAGGCACATGAACATGCTAGTATTTTCTTCTTCTAACCATCCTGCCTTACTCTGCTTGGTGGTGGCTCTGAAGCATGCTGGCTCATGGTGATAGAACTGTGAGTCTTTATTATCCTAACAAAATGTTTTGCCTGATTCAGTCCCAACAACCTGGGTCCTGGCTGTATGTCTACACTTGGCCTCATCAATTTCAGCAGGCATGCTTTTAACCACCAAGACATCTCTCCTGCCTCTTCCTTCTGCTTCCAGTAGAGGGCACCAAACCTCATTTTGAAGCAATTATGTGATGTCCAGGAATCGAATTTCTGATCTTTGGAAGAGCAGGCAATGCTCTTAACCACTGAGCCATCTCTCCGACCCGTTGTTCCACTTCTTTAACTAAACCAGGTTTACTCAATGTGGTGTGTGGATCACATCTTCATTCACCTAACATGTGGAGTACAGGGGTCTCCATGGACCTATTGGCTGTTCATGTACCTCATAGAGGAGTTCAGGATAAATTGTTTCTCTGGCTTTAAATTGGTTAACATTTTGCTGGTGTTTGTAGTCCTTTGATTGTCTTGGATGTGAGTTCTCTTTAAGGCACATGAACATGCCAGTGTTTTCTTCTTCTAGCCATCTTGCCTTACTCTCCTTAGTGTTGTCTCTGAAGCACGATGTCTCATGGTGATAGAGCTGTGAGTCTTTAACATCCTAAAAAAACGTTTGCCGAATTCAGTCACAATAACGTGGGCCCTGGCCTTTGCCCTGAATCTATTTCTGCACTTGGCCTCATCAAACACAGCAGCCAATGCTCTTAAGCACTGAGCCATCTCTCCTGCCTCTTCCTTCTGTTGCCAGTAGATGGCACCAAATCTCCTTTTGAGAGCAAAACTGTGGTTGCCAGGAATAGAACTTCTGACCTTTAGAAGGGCAGCCAGTATTCTTAACCACTGAGCTATCTCTCGAGCTCTTCTTTCTGCATGCAAAAGATGGCACAAGACCTCCGTGCAGATGGTTGTGAGCCATTATGTGGTTGCTTGAAATTGGATACAGGAGGAAGAAAGAGCACGAAATGCTGTTAAACACTGAGCCATCTCTCCAACCCGTTTTTCTACTTCTTTACCTAAACCAGATGTACTCAATGATGTGTGGATCACATCTGCATTTTCTTAACATTTGAAGTATAGGGGTCTCCATGGATCTGTTGGCCATTCGTGTACCTCATAGAGGAGGTCTAGACAAATTGTTTCACTGGCTTTAAATTGGTTAAGCTTTTGTTGGTGTTTGTTCCTTTGTATGTCTTGTACGTGAGTTCTTCTTCAGGCACATGAACATGCTAGTATTTTCTTCTTCTAACCATCTTGCCTTGCTCTGCTTGGTGGTGTGTCTGAAGCATGCTGGCTCATGGTGATAGAGCTGTGAGTCTTTAATATCCTAACAAAATGTTTTGCCTGATTCAGTCCCTACAACCTGGGTCCTGTCTGTATGTCTGCACTTGGCGTCATCAAACTCAGCAGGCATGCTCTTATCCACCAAGACATCTCTCCTGCCTCTTCGTTCTGCTTCCAGTAGAGGGCACCAAACCTCATTTTGAAGCAATTATGTGATGTCCAGGAATCGAACTTCTGATCTTTGGAAGAGCAGGCAATGCTCTTAACCACTGAGCCATCTCTCCGACCCGTTTTTCAACTTCTTTAACTAAACCAGGTTTACTCAATGTGGTGTGTGGATCACATCTGCATTCCCCTAACATGTGGAGTACAGGGGTCTCCATGGACATATTGGCTGTTCATGTACCTGATAGAGGAAGTCAGGATAAATTGTTTCTCTGGCTTTAAATTGGTTAACATTTTGCTGGTGTTTGTAGTCCTTTTTATTGTCTTGGATGTGAGTTCTCTTTAAGGCACATGAACATGCCAGTGTTTTCTTCTTCTGGCCATCTTGCCTTACTCTCCTTAGTGTTGTCTCTGAAGCACGATGTCTCATGGTGATAGAGCTGTGAATCTTTAACATCCTAAAAAAACGTTTGCCCAATTCAGTCACAATAACGTGGGCCCTGGCCTTTGCCGTGACTCTATGTCTGCACTTGGCCTCATCCAACTCAGCAGCCAATGCTCTTAAGCACTGAGCCATCTCTCCTGCCTCTTCCTTCTGTTGCCAGTAGATGGCACCAAATCTCATTTTGAGAGCAAAACTGTGGTTGCCAGGAATCGAACTTCTGACCTTTAGAAGGGCAGCCAGGATTCTTAACCACTGAGCTATCTCTCGAGCGCTTCTTTCTACATGCAAAAGAGGGCACAAGACCTCAGTGCAGATGGTTGTGAGCCATTATGTGGTTGCTTGAAATTGGATACAGGTGGAAGAAAGAGCACGAAATGCTCTTAAACACTGAGCCACCTCTCCAACCCGTTTTTCTACTTCTTTATCTAAAGCAGATGTACTCAATGATGTGTGGATCACATCTGCATTTTCCTAACATTTGAAGTACAGGGGTCTCCATGGATGTGTTGGCCATTCGTGTACCTCATAGAGGAGGTCTTGACAAATTGTTTCACTGTCTTTAAATTGGTTAAGCTTTTGTTGGTGTTTGTTCCTTTGTATGTCTTGGATGTGAGTTCTTCTTCAGGCACATGAACATGCTAGTATTTTCTTCTTCTAACCATTTTGCGTTGCTCTGCTTGGTGTTGTCTCTGAAGCATGCTGGCTCATGGTCATAGAGCTGTGAGTCTTTATTATCCTAACAAAATGTTTTGCCTGATTCAGTCCCTAAAACCTGGGTCCTGGCTGTATGTCTGCACTTGGCCTCATCAAAATCAGCAGGCATGCTCTTAACCACCAAGACATCTCTCCTGCGTCATCCTTCTGCTTCCAGTAGAGGGCACCAAACCTCATTTTGAAGCAATTATGTGATGTCCAGGAATCGAACTTCTGATCTTTGGAAGAGCAGGCAATGCTCTTAACCACTGAGCCATCTCTCCGACCCGTTTTTCAACTTCTTTAACTAAACCAGGTTTACTCAATGTGGTGTGTGGATCACATCTGCATTACCCTAACATGTGGAATACAGGTGTCTCCATGGACCTATTGGCTGTTCATATACCTCATAGAGGAGGTCAGGATAAATTGTTTCTCTGGCTTTAAATTGGTTAACATTTTGCTGGTGTTTGTAGTCCTTTGATTGTCTTGGATGTGAGTTCTCTTTAAGGCACATGAACATGCCAGTGTTTTCTTCTTCTGGCCATCTTGCCTTACTCTCCTTAGTGTTGTCTCTGAAGCACGATGTCTCATGGTGATAGAGCTGTGAGTCTTTAACATCCTAAAAAAACGTTTGCCCAATTCAGTCACAATAACGTGGGCCCTGGCCTTTGCCCTGACTCTATGTCTGCACTTGGCCTCATCCAACTCAGCAGCCAATGCTCTTAAGCACTGAGCCATCTCTCCTGCCTCTTCCTTCTGTTGCCAGTAGATGGCACCAAATCTCATTTTGAGAGCAAACTGTGGTTGCCAGGAATCGAACTTCTGACCTTTAGAAGGGCAGCCAGGATTCTTAACCACTGAGCTATCTCTCGAGCGCTTCTTTCTGCATGCAAAAGAGGGCACAAGACCTCAGTGCAGATGGTTGTGAGCCATTATGTGGTTGCTTGAAATTGGATACAGGAGGAAGAAAGAGCACGAAATGCTCTTAAACACTGAGCCACCTCTCCAACCCGTTTTTCTACTTCTTTATCTAAAGCAGATGTACTCAATGATGTGTGGATCACATCTGCATTTTCCTAACATTTGAAGTACAGGGGTCTCCATGGATGTGTTGGCCATTCGTGTACCTCATAGAGGAGGTCTTGACAAATTGTTTCACTGTCTTTAAATTGGTTAAGCTTTTGTTGGTGTTTGTTCCTTTGTATGTCTTGGATGTGAGTTCTTCTTCAGGCACATGAACATGCTAGTATTTTCTTCTTCTAACCATTTTGCGTTGCTCTGCTTGGTGTTGTCTCTGAAGCATGCTGGCTCATGGTGATAGAGCTGTGAGTCTTTATTATCCTAACAAAATGTTTTGCCTGATTCAGTCCCTAAAACCTGGGTCCTGGCTGTATGTCTGCACTTGGCCCTATCAAAATCAGCAGGCATCCTCCTAACCACCAAGACATCTCTCCTGCGTCATCCTTCTGCTTCCAGTAGAGGGCACCAAACCTCATTTTGAAGCAATTATGTGATGTCCAGGAATCGAACTTCTGATCTTTGGAAGAGCAGGCAATGCTCTTAACCACTGAGCCATCTCTCCTACCCGTTTTTCAACTTCTTTAACTAAACCAGCTTTACTCAATGTGGTGTGTGGATCACATCTGCATTCCCCTAACATCTGGAATACAGGTGTCTCCATGGACCTATTGGCTGTTCATATACCTCATAGAGGAGGTCAGGATAAATTGTTTCTCTGGCTTTAAATTGGTTTACATTTTGCTGGTGTTTGTAGTCCTTTGATTGTCTTGGATGTGAGTTCTCTTTAAGGCACATGAACATGCCAGTGTTTTCTTCTTCTAGCCATCTTGCCTTACTCTCCTTAGTGTTGTCTCTGAAGCACGATGTCTCATGGTGATAGAGCTGTGAGTCTTTAACATCCTAAAAAAAGTTTGCCCAATTCAGTCACATTAACGTGGGCCCTGGCCTTTGCCCTGACTCTATGTCTGCACTTGGCCTCATCAAACTCAGCAGCCAATGCTCTTAAGCACTGAGCCATCTCTCCTGGCTCTTCCTTCTATTGCCAGTAGATGGCACCAAATCTCATTTTGAGAGCAAAACTGTGGTTGCTAGGAATCGAACTTCTGACCTTTAGAAGGGCAGCCAGGATGCTTAACAACTGAGCTGTCTCTCGAGCGCTTCTTTCTGCATG
Organism: Chionomys nivalis; assembly: GCF_950005125.1. Classification (NCBI taxonomy): domain Eukaryota; kingdom Metazoa; phylum Chordata; class Mammalia; order Rodentia; family Cricetidae; genus Chionomys; species Chionomys nivalis. Next base: position 328,304 of record NW_026646917.1, read on the forward strand.
TAAAAGAGGGCACAAGACCTCAGTGCAGATGGTTGTGAACCATTATGTGGTTGCTTGAAATTGGATACAAGAGAAAGAAAGAGCAGGAAATGCTCTTAAACACTGAGCAATCTCTCCAACCCGTTTTTCTACTTCTTTACCTAAACCAGATGTACTCAATGATGTGTGGATCACATCTGCATTTTCCTAACATTTGAAGTACAGGGGTCTCCATGGATCTGTTGGCCATTCGTGTACCTCATAGAGGAGGTCTAGACAAATTGTTTCACTGTCTTTAAATTGGTTAAGCTTTTGTTGGTGTTTGTTCCTTTGTATGTCTTGGATGTGAGTTCTTCTTCAGGCACATGAACATGCTAGTATTTTCTTCTTCTAACCATCCTGCCTTACTCTGCTTGGTGGTGGCTCTGAAGCATGCTGGCTCATGGTGATAGAGCTGTGAGTCTTTATTATCCTAACAAAATGTTTTGCCTGATTCAGTCCCAACAACCGAGGCCCTGGTTGTATTTCTGTAATTGGCCTCATCAAACTCAGCAGGCGTGCTCTTAACCACCAAGACATCTCTCCTGCCTCTTCCTTCTGCTTCCAGTAGAGGGCACCAAACCTCATTTTGAAGCAATTGTGTGATGTCCAGGAATCGAAATTCTGATCTTTGGAAGAGCAGGCAATGCTCTTAACCACTGAACCATCTCTCCGACCCGTTTTTCAACTTCTTTAACTAAACCAGGTTTATTCAATGTGGTGTGTGGATCACATCTGCATTCCCCTAACATGTGGAGTACAGGTTTCTCCATGGACCTATTGGCTGTTCATGTACCTGATAGAGGAGGTCAGGATGAATTGTTTCTCTGGCTTTAAATTGGTAAACATTTTGCTGGTGTTTGTAGTCCTTTGATTGTCTTGCATGTGAGTTCTCTTTAAGGCACATGAACATGCCAGTGTTTTCTTCTTCTAGCCATCTTGCCTTACTCTCCTTAGTGTTGTCTCTGAAGCATGATGTCTCATGGTGATAGAGCTGTGAGTCTTTAACATCCTAAAAAAACGTTTGCCCAATTCAGTCACAATAACGTGGGCCCTGGCCTTTGCCCTGACTCTATTTCTGCACTTGGCCTCATCAAACTCAGCATCCAATGCTCTTAAGGACTGAGCCATCTCTCCTGCCTCTTCCTTCTGTTGCCAGTAGATGGCACCAAATCTCATTTTGAGAGCAAAACTGTGGTTGCCAGGGATCGCACTTCTGACCTTATAAGGGCAGCCAGGATTCTTAACCACTGAGCTATCTCTCGAGCACTTCTTTCTGCATGCAAAAGAGGGCACAAGACCTCAGTGCAGATGGTTGTGAGCCATTATGTGGTTGCTTGAAATTGGATACAAGAGAAAGAAAGAGCACGAAATGCTCCTAAACACCATCTCTCCAACCCGTTTTTCTACTTCTTTACCTAAACCAGATGTACTCACTGATGTGTGGATCACATCTGCATTTTCCTAACATTTGAAGTACAGGGATCTCTTTCGATCTGTTGGCCATTCGTGTACCTCATAGAGGAGGTCTAGATAAATTCTTTCACTGGCTTTCGATTGGTTAAGCTTTTGTTGGTGTGTGTTCCTTTGTATGTCTTGGATGTGAGTTCTTCTTCAGGCACATGAACATGCTAGTATTTTCTTCTTCTAACCATCTTGCCTTGCTCTCCTTGGTGGTGTCTCTGAAGCATGCTGGCTCATGGTGATAGAGCTGTGAGTCTTTATTATCCTAACAAAATATTTTGCCTGATTCAGTCTCTACAACCTGGGTCCTGGCTGTATGTCTGCACTTGGCCTCATCAAACTCAGAAGGCATGCTCTTAACCACCAAGACATCTCTCCTGCCTCTTCGTTCTGCTTCCAGTAGAGGGCACCAAACCTCATTTTGAAGCAATTATGTGATGTCCAGGAATCGAACTTCTGATCTTTGGAAGAGCAGGCAATGCTCTTAACCTCTTAGCCATCTTCCGACCCGTTTTTCACCTTCTTTAACTAAACCAGGTTTACTCAATGTGGTGTGTGGATAACATCTGCATTCCCCTAACATGTGGAGTACAGGTTTCTCCATGGACCTATTGGCTGTTCATGTACCTCATAGAGGAGGTCAGGATAAATTGTTTCTCTAGCTTTAAATTGGTTAGCATTTTGCTGGTGTTTGTAGTCCTTTGATTGTCTTGGATGTGAGTTCTCTTTAAGGCACATGAAAATGCCAGTGTTTTCTTCTTCTAGCCATCTTGCCTTACTCTCCTTAGTGTTGTCTCTGAAGCACGATGTCTCATGTTGATAGAGCTGTGAGTCTTTAACATCCTAAAAACGTTTGCCCAATTCAGTCACAATAACGTGGGCCCTGGCCTTTGCCCTGACTCTATGTCTGCACTTGGCCTCATCAAACTCAGCAGCCAATGCTCTTAAGCACTGAGCCATCTCTCCTGCCTCTTCCTTCTGTTGCCAGTAGATGGCACCAAATCTCATTTTGAGAGCAAAACTGTGGTTGCAAGGAATCGAACTTCTGACCTTTAGAAGGGCAGCCAGGATTCTTAACCACTGAGCTATCACTCGAGCGCTTCTTTCTGCATGCAAAAGAGGGCACAAGACCTCAGTGCAGATGGTTGTGAGCCATTATTTGGTTGCTTGGAATTGGATACAGGAAGAAGAAAGAGCATAGAATGCTCTTAAACACTGAGCCACCTCTCCAACCCGTTTTTCTACTTCTTACCTAACCAGATGTACTCAATGATGTGTGGATCACATCTGCATTTTCCTAACATTTGAAGTACAGGGGTCTCCATGGATCTGTTGGCCATTCGTGTACCTCATAGAGGAGGTCTAGACAAATTGTTTCACTGGCTTTACATTGGTTAAGCTTTTGTTGGTGTTTGTTCCTTTGTATGTCTTGGATGTGAGTTCTTCTTCAGGCACATGAACATGCTAGTATATTTTTCTTCTAACCATCCTGCCTTACTCTGCTTGGTGGTGTCTCTGAAACATGCTGGCTCATGGTGATAGAGCTGTGAGTCTTTATTATCCTAACAAAATGATTTGCCTGATTCAGTCCCAACAACCTGGGCCCTGGTTGTATTTCTGTAATTGGCCTCATCAAACTCAGCAGGCATGCTCTTAACCACCAAGACATCTCTCCTGCCTCTTCCTTCTGCTTCCAGTAGAGGGCCCCAAACCTCATTTTGAAGCAATTATGTGATTTCCAGGAATCGAACTTCTGATCTTTGGAAGAGCTGGCAATGCACTTAACCACTGAGCCATCTCTCCGACGCGTTTTTCAAGTTCTTTAACTAAACCAGGTTTATTCAATGTGGTGTGTAGATCACATCTGCATTCCCCTAACATGTGGAATACAGGTGTCTCCATGGACCTATTGGCTGTTCATGTACCTGATAGAGGAGGTCAGGATGAATTGTTTCTCTGGCTTTAAATTGGTAAACATTTTGCTGGTGTTTGTAGTCCTTTGATTGTCTTGGATGTGAGTTCTCTTTAAGGCACATGAACATGCCAGTGTTTTCTTCTTCTAGCCATCTTGCCTTACTCTCCTTAGTGTTGTCTCTGAAGCACGATGTCTCATGGTGATAGAGCTGTGAGTCTTTAACATCATAAAAATACGTTTGCCCAATTCAGTCACATTAACGTGGGCCCTGGCCTTTGCCCTGACTCTATGTCTGCACTTGGCCTCATCAAACTCAGCAGCCAATGCTCTTAAGCACTGAGCCATCTCTCCTGCCTCTTCCTTCTGTTGCCAGTAGATGGCACCAAATCTCATTTTGAGAGCAAACCTGTGGTTGCCAGGAATCTAACTTCTGACTTTTAGAAGGGCAGCCATGATTCTTAACCACTGGGCTATCTCTCGAGCGCTTCTTTCTGCATGCAAAAGAGGGCACAAGACCTCAGTGCAGATGGTTGTGAGCCATTATGTGGTTGCTTGAAATTGGATACAGGAGGAAGAAAGAGCACGAAATGCTCTTAAACACTGAGCCATCTCTCCAACCCGTTTTTCTACTTCTTTACGTAAACCAGATGTACTCAATGACGTGTGGATTACATCTGCATTTTCCTAACATTTGAAGTACAGGGGTCTCCATGGATCTCTTGGCCATTCGTGTACCTCATAGAGGAGGTCTTGACAAATTCTTTCACTGGCTTTAAATTGGTTAAGCTTTTGTTGGTGTTTGTTTCATTGTATGTCTTGGATGTGAGTTCTTCTTCAGGCACATGAACATGCTAGTATTTTCTTCTTCTAACCATCCTGACTTACTCTGCTTGGTGGTGTCTCTGAAGCATGCTGGCTCATGGTGATAGAGCTGTGAGTCTTTATTATCCTAACAAAATGTTTTGCCTGATTCAGTCCCAACAACCTGGGTCCTGGCTGTATGTCTGCACTTGACCTCATCAAACTCAGCAGGCATGCTCTTAACCACCAAGACATCTCTCCTGCCTCTTCTTTCTGCTTCCAGTAGAGGGCACCAAACCTCATTTTGAAGCAAATATGTGATGTCCAGGAATCGAACTTCTGATCTTTGGAAGAGCAGGCAATGCTCTTAACCACTGAGCCATCTCTCCGACCCGTTTTTCAACTTCTTTAACTAAACCAGGTTTACTCAATGTGGTGTGTGGATCACATCTGCATTCCCCTAACATGTGGAGGACATGGGTCTCCATGGACCTATTGGCTGTTCATGTACCTCATAGAGGAGGTCAGGATAAATTGTTTCTCTGGCTTTAAATTGGTTAACATTTTGCTGGTGTTTGTAGTCCTTTGATTGTCTTGGATGTGAGTTCTCTTTAAGGCACATGAACATGCCAGTGTTTTCTTCTTCTAGCCATCTTTCCTTACTCTCCTTAGTGTTTTCTCTGAAGCACGATGACTCATGGTAATAGAGCTGTGAGTCTTTAACATCCTAAAAAAAACGTTTGCCTAATTCAGTCACAATAACGTGGGCCCTCGCCTTTGCCCTGACTCTATGTCTGCACTTGGCCTCATCAAACTCAGCAGGCAATGCTCTTTGAACGCACTGAGCCATCTCTCCTGCCTCTTCCTTCTGTTGCCAGTAGATGGCACCAAATCTCATTTTGAGAGCAAAACTGGGGTTGCCACGAATCGAAATTCTGACCTTATAAGGGCAGCCAGTATTCTTAACCACTGAGCTATCTCTCGAGCGCTTCTTTCTGCACCAAAAGAAGGCACAAGACATCATTGCAGATGGTTGTGAGCCATTATGTAGTTGCTTGAAATTGAATACAGGAGGATGAAAGAGCACGAAATGCTCTTAAACACTGAGCCATCTCTCCAAACTGTTTTTCTACTTCTTTACCTAAACCAGATGTAATCAGTGATGTGTGGATCACATCTGCATTTCCCTTACATTTGAAGTCCAGGGGACTCCATGGATTCTTTTTCCATTTGTGTACCTCAGAGAGGAGGTCTAGACAAATTGTTTCACTGGCTTTAAATTGGATAAGCTTTTGTGGATCACATCTGCATTCACCTAACATTTGAAGTACAGGGGTCTCCATGGACCTATTGGCCGTTCGAGTACCTCATAGAAGAGGTCTAGATAAATTGTTTCTCTGACTTTAAATTGCTTAAGATTTTGTTGGTGTCTGTTCCCTTGTATGTCTTGGATGTGAGTTCTCCTTCAGTCACATGAACATGCTAGTATTTTCTTCTTCTTACCATCTTGCCTTACTCTACTTGGTGGTGTCTCTGAAGCATGCTGGCTCATGGTGATAGAGCTGTGAGTCTTTATTATCCTAACAAAATGATTTGCCTGATTCAGTCCCAACAACCTGGGCCCTGGCCTCATCAAACTCAGCAGGCATGCTCTTAACCACCTAGACATCTCTCCTCCCTCTTCCTTCTGCTTCCAGCAAAGGGCACCAAACCTCATTTTGAATCAATTATGTGATGTCCAGGAATCGAACTCTGATCTTTGGAAGAGCAGGCAATGCTCTTAACCACTGAGCCATCTCTCCGACCCGTTTTTCAACTTCTTTATATAAATCAGGTTTACTCAATGTGGTGTGTGGTTCACATCTGCATTCCTCTAACATGTGGAGTACAGTGGTCTCCATGGACCTATTGGCTGTTCATGTACCTCATAGAGGAGGTCAGGATAAATTGTTTCTCTGGCTTTATATTGGTTAACATTTTGCTGGTGTTTGTAGTCCTTTGATTGTCTTGGATGTGAGTTCTCTTTAAGGCACATGAACATGCCAATGTTTTCTTCTTCTAGCCATCTTGCCTTACTCTCCTTAGTGTTGTCTCTGAAGCACGATGGCTCATGGTGATAGAGCTGTGAGTCTTTAACATCCTAAACAAACGTTTGCCCAATTCAGTCACAATAACGTGGGCCCTGGCCTTTGCCCTGACTCTATGTCTTCACTTGGCCTCATCCAACTCAGCAGGCAATGCTCTTTGAATGCACTGAGCCATCACTTCTGCCTCTTTTTTCTGTTGCCGTAGATGGCACAAAATCTCATTTTGAGAGCAAAACTGTGGTTGCCAGGAATCGAACTTCTGACCTTCATAAGGGCAGCCGGGATTCTTAACCACTGAGCTATCTCTCGAGCGCTTCTTTCTGCATCCAATAGAGGGCACAATACATCAGTCCAGATGGTTGTGAGCCATTATGTAGTTGCTTGAAATTGAATACAGGAGGATGAAAGATCACGAAATGCTCTTAAACACTGAGCCATCTCTCCAACCCGTTTTTCTACTTCTTTACCTAAACCAGATGTAATCAGTGATGTGTGGATCACATATGCATTTTCCTAACATTTGAAGTACAGGGGTCTCCATGGATCCTTTGGCCATTCGTGTACCTCATAGAAGAGGTCTAGACAAATTGTTTCACTGGCTTTAAATTGGTTAAGCTTTTGTGGATCACATCTGCATTCACCTAACATTTGAAGTACAGGGGTCTCCACGGACCTATTGGCCGTTCGAGTACCTCATAGAAGAGGTCTAGATAAATTGTTTCTCTGACTTTAAATTGGTTAAGCTTTTGTTGGTGTTTGTTCCCTTGTATGTCTTGGAGGTGAGTTCTTCTTCAGGCACATGAACATGCTAGTATTTTCTTCTTCTAACCATCTTAGCTTACTCTGCTTTCTGGTGTCTCTGAAGTATGCTGGCTCATGGTGATAGAGCTGTGAGTCTTAATTATCCTAACAAAATGATTTGCCTGATTCAGTATCAACAAACTGGGCCCTGGCCTCATCAAATTCAGGAGGCATGCTCTTAACCACCAAGACATCTCTCCTGCCTCTTCCTGCTGCTTCCAGTAGAGGGCACCAAACCTCATTTTGAAGCAATTATGTGATGTCCAGGAATCGAACTTCTGATCTTTGGAAGAGCAGGCAACTCTCTTAACCACTGAGCAATTTCTCAGACCCGTTTTTCAACTTCTTTAACTAAACCAGGTTTACTCAATGTGGTGTGTGGATCACATCTGCATTCCCTTAACATGTGGAGTACAGGGGTCTCCATGGACCTATTGGCTGTTCATGTTCCTCATAGAGGAAGTCAGGATAAATTTTTTCTCTGGCTTTAAATGGGTTAACATTTTGCTGGTGTTTGTAGTCCTTTGATTGTCTTGGATGTGATTTCTCTTTAAGGCACATGAACATGCCAGTGTTTTCTTCTTCTAGCCATCTTGCCTTACTCTCCGTAGTGTTGTCTCTGAAGCACGATGTCTCATGGTGATAGAGTTGTGAGTCTTTAACATCCTAAAAAAACGTTTGCCTAATTTAGTCACAATAACGTGGGCCCTGGCCTTTGCCCTGACTCTATGTCTGCACTTGGCCTCATCAAACACAGCAGGCAATGCTCGTAAGCACTGAGCCATCTCTCCTGCCTCTTCCTTCTGTTGCCAGTAGATGGCACCAAATCTCATTTTGAGAGCAAAACTGAGGTTGCCAGGAATCGAAATTCTGACCATTAGAAGGGCAGCCATGATTCTTCACCACTGAGCTATCTCTCGAGCGCTTCTTTCTGCATCCAAAAGAGGGCACAAGACCTCAGTGCAGATGGTTGTGAGCCATTATGTGGTTGCTTGAAATTGGATACAGGAGGATGAAAGAGCACGAAATGCTCTTAAACACCGAGACATCACTCCAACCCATTTTACTACTTCTTTACCTAAACCGGATGTACTCAATGATATGTGGATCACATCTGCATTTTCCTAACATTTGAAGTTCAGGGGTCTCCATGGATCTGTTGGCCATTCGTGTACCTCATAGAGGAGGTGTTGACAAATTGTTTCACTGGCTTGAAATTGGTTAAGCTTTTGTTGGTGTTTGTTCCTTTCTATGTCTTGCATGTGAGTTCTTCTTCAGGCACATGAACATGCTAGTATTTTCTTCTTCTAACCATCTTGCCTTGCTCTGCTTGGTGGTGTCTCTGAAGCATGCTGGCTCATGGTGATAGAGCTGTGAGTCTTTATTATCCTAACAAAATGTTTTGCCTGATTCTGTCCCAAAAACCTGGGTCCTGGCTGTATGTCTGCACTTGGCCTCATCAAACTCAGCAGGCATGCTCTTAACCACCAAGACATCTCTCCTGCCTCTTCCTTCTGCTTCCAGTAGAGGGCACCAAACCTCATTTTGAAGCAATTATGTGATGTCCAGGAATCGAACTTCTGATCTTTGGAAGAGCAGGCAATGCTCTTAACCACTGAGCCATCTCTCCGGCCCGTTTTTCAACTTCTTTAACTAAACCAGGTTTACTCAATGTGGTGTGTGGATCACATCTGCATTCCCCTAACTTGTGGAGTACAGGGGTCTCCATGGACCTATTGGCTGTTCATGTACCTGATAGAGGAGGTCAGGATAAATTGTTTCTCTGGCTTTAAATTGGTTAACATTTTGCTGGTGTTTGTAGTCCTTTGATTGTCTTGGATGTGAGTTCTCTTTAAGGCACATGAACGTGCCAGTGTTTTCTTCTTCTAGCCATCTTGCCTTACTCTCCTTAGTGTTGTCTCTGAAGCACGATGTCTCATGGTGATAGAGCTGTGAGTCTTTATTATCCTAACAAAATGTTTTGCCTGATTCAGTCCCAACAACCTGGGCCCTGGCCTCATCAAACTCAGCAGGCATGCTCTTAACCACCAAGACATCTCTCCTGCCTCTTCCTTCTGCTTCCAGTAGAGGGCACCAAACCTCATTTTGAAGCAATTATGTGATGTCCAGGAATCGAACTTATGATCTTTGGAAGAGCAGGCAATCATCTTATCCACTGAGCCATCTCTCCGACCCGTTTTTCAACTTCTTTAACTAAACCAGGATTACTCAATGTGGTGTGTGGATCACATCTGCATTCCCCTAACATGTGGCATACAGGGGTCTCCATGGACCTATTGGCTGTTCATGTACCTTATAGAGGATTTCAGGATTTATTGTTTCTCTGGCTTTAAATTGGTTAACATTTTGCTGGTGTTTGTAGTCCTTTGATTGTCTTGATGTGAGTTCTCTTTAAGGCACATGAACATGCCAGTGTTTTCTTCTTCTAGCCATCTTGCCTTACTCTCCTTAGTGCTGTCTCTGAAGCACGAAGTCTCATGGTGATAGAGTTGTGAGTCTTTAACATCCTAAAAAAACCTTTGCTCAATTCAGTCATAATAACGTGGCCCCTGGCCTTTACATTGACTCTATGTCTGCACTTGGCCTCATAGAACTCAGCAGCCAATGCTCTTAAGCACTGAGCCATCTCTCCTGCCTCTTCCTTCTGTTGCCAGTAGATGGCACCAAATCTCATTTTGAGAGCAAAACTATGGTTGCCATGTATCGAACTTCTGATCTTTAGAAGGGAGGCCAGGATTCTTAACCACTGAGCTATCTCTCGAGCGCTTCTTTCTGCATCCAAAAGACGGCAGAAGACCTCAGTGCAGATGGTTGTGATCCATTATGTGGTTCTTGAAATTGGATACAGGAGTTTGAAAGAGCACGAAATGCTCTTAAACTCCGAGACATCACTCCAACCCGTTTTTCTACTTCTTTACCTAAACCAGATGTACTCAATGATGTGTGGATCACATCTGCATTTTCCTAACATTTGAAGTACAGGGGTCTCCATGGATGTGTTGGCCATTCGTGTACCTCAAAGAGGAGGTCTAGACAAATTGTTTCACTGGCTTTTAAATGGTTAAGCTTTTGATAGTGTTTGTTCCTTTGTATGTCTTGGATGTGAGTTCTTCTTCAGGCACATGAACATGCTAGTATTTTCTTCTTCTAACCATCCTGCCTTATTCTGCTTGGTGGTGTCTCTGAAGCATGCTGGCTCATGGTGATAGAGCTGTGAGTCTTTATTATCCTAACAAAATATTTTGCCTGATTCAGTCCCAACAACCTGGGTACTGGCTGTTTGTCTGCACTGGGCCTCATCAAACTCAGCAGGCATGCTCTTAACCACCAAGACATCTCTCCTGCCTCTTCTTTCTGCTTCCAGTAGAGGGCACCAAACCTCATTTTGAAGCAAATATGTGATGTCCAGGAATCGAACTTCTGATCTTTGGAAGAGCAGGCAATGCTCTTAACCACTGAGCCATCTCTCCGACCCGTTTTTCAACTTCTTTAACTAAACCAGGTTTACTCAATGTGGTGTGTGGATCACATCTGCATTCCCCTAACATGTGGAGGACATGGGTCTCCATGGACCTATTGGCTGTTCATGTACCTCATAGAGGAGGTCAGGATAAATTGTTTCTCTGGCTTTAAATTGGTTAACATTTTTCTGGTGTTTGTAGTCCTTTGATTGTCTTGGATGTGAGTTCTCTTTAAGGCACATGAACATGCCAGTGTTTTCTTCTTCTAGCCATCTTTCCTTACTCTCCTTAGTGTTTTCTCTGAAGCACGATGACTCATGGTGATAGAGCTGTGAGTCGTTAACATCCTAAAAAAAACGTTTGCCTAATTCAGTCACAATAACGTGGGCCCTCGCCTTTGCCCTGACTCTATGTCTGCACTTGGCCTCATCAAACTCAGCAGGCAATGCTCTTTGAACGCACTGAGCCATCTCTCCTGCCTCTTCCTTCTGTTGCCAGTAGATGGCACCAAATCTCATTTTGAGAGCAAAACTGGGGTTGCCACGAATCGAAATTCTGACCTTATAAGGGCAGCCAGTATTCTTAACCACTGAGCTATCTCTCGAGCGCTTCTTTCTGCACCAAAAGAAGGCACAAGACATCATTGCAGATGGTTGTGAGCCATTATGTAGTTGCTTGAAATTGAATACAGGAGGATGAAAGAGCACGAAATGCTCTTAAACACTGAGCCATCTCTCCAAACCGTTTTTATACTTCTTTACCTAAACCAGATGTAATCAGTGATGTGTGGATCACATCTGCATTTCCCTTACATTTGAAGTCCAGGGGACTCCATGGATTCTTTTTCCATTTGTGTACCTCAGAGAGGAGGTCTAGACAAATTGTTTCACTGGCTTTAAATTGGATAAGCTTTTGTGGATCACATCTGCATTCACCTAACATTTGAAGTACAGGGGTCTCCATGGACCTATTGGCCGTTCGAGTACCTCATAGAAGAGGTCTAGATAAATTGTTTCTCTGACTTTAAATTGCTTAAGATTTTGTTGGTGTCTGTTCCCTTGTATGTCTTGGATGTGAGTTCTCCTTCAGTCACATGAACATGCTAGTATTTTCTTCTTCTTACCATCTTGCCTTACTCTACTTGGTGGTGTCTCTGAAGCATGCTGGCTCATGGTGATAGAGCTGTGAGTCTTTATTATCCTAACAAAATGATTTGCCTGATTCAGTCCCAACAACCTGGGCCCTGGCCTCATCAAACTCAGCAGGCATGCTCTTAACCACCTAGACATCTCTCCTCCCTCTTCCTTCTGCTTCCAGCAAAGGGCACCAAACCTCATTTTGAATCAATTATGTGATGTCCAGGAATCGAACTCTGATCTTTGGAAGAGTAGGCAATGCTCTTAACCACTGAGCCATCTCTCCGACCCGTTTTTCAACTTCTTTATATAAATCAGGTTTACTCAATGTGGTGTGTGGTTCACATCTGCATTCCTCTAACATGTGGAGTACAGTGGTCTCCATGGACCTATTGGCTGTTCATGTACCTCATAGAGGAGGTCAGGATAAATTGTTTCTCTGGCTTTATATTGGTTAACATTTTGCTGGTGTTTGTAGTCCTTTGATTGTCTTGGATGTGAGTTCTCTTTAAGGCACATGAACATGCCAATGTTTTCTTCTTCTAGCCATCTTGCCTTACTCTCCTTAGTGTTGTCTCTGAAGCACGATGGCTCATGGTGATAGAGCTGTGAGTCTTTAACATCCTAAACAAACGTTTGCCCAATTCAGTCACAATAACGTGGGCCCTGGCCTTTGCCCTGACTCTATGTCTTCACTTGGCCTCATCCAACTCAGCAGGCAATGCTCTTTGAATGCACTGAGCCATCACTTCTGCCTCTTTTTTCTGTTGCCCGTAGATGGCACAAAATCTCATTTTGAGAGCAAAACTGTGGTTGCCAGGAATCGAACTTCTGACCTTCATAAGGGCAGCCGGGATTCTTAACCACTGAGCTATCTCTCGAGCGCTTCTTTCTGCATCCAATAGAGGGCACAATACATCAGTCCAGATGGTTGTGAGCCATTATGTAGTTGCTTGAAATTGAATACAGGAGGATGAAAGATCACGAAATGCTCTTAAACACTGAGCCATCTCTCCAACCCGTTTTTCTACTTCTTTACCTAAACCAGATGTAATCAGTGATGTGTGGATCACATATGCATTTTCCTAACATTTGAAGTACAGGGGTCTCCATGGATCCTTTGGCCATTCGTGTACCTCATAGAAGAGGTCTAGACAAATTGTTTCACTGGCTTTAAATTGGTTAAGCTTTTGTGGATCACATCTGCATTCACCTAACATTTGAAGTACAGGGGTCTCCACGGACCTATTGGCCGTTCGAGTACCTCATAGAAGAGGTCTAGATAAATTGTTTCTCTGACTTTAAATTGGTTAAGCTTTTGTTGGTGTTTGTTCCCTTGTATGTCTTGGAGGTGAGTTCTTCTTCAGGCACATGAACATGCTAGTATTTTCTTCTTCTAACCATCTTAGCTTACTCTGCTTTCTGGTGTCTCTGAAGTATGCTGGCTCATGGTGATAGAGCTGTGAGTCTTAATTATCCTAACAAAATGATTTGCCTGATTCTGTATCAACAAACTGGGCCCTGGCCTCATCAAATTCAGGAGGCATGCTCTTAACCACCAAGACATCTCTCCTGCCTCTTCCTGCTGCTTCCAGTAGAGGGCACCAAACCTCATTTTGAAGCAATTATGTGATGTCCAGGAATCGAACTTCTGATCTTTGGAAGAGCAGGCAACTCTCTTAACCACTGAGCAATTTCTCAGACCCGTTTTTCAACTTCTTTAACTAAACCAGGTTTACTCAATGTGGTGTGTGGATCACATCTGCATTCCCTTAACATGTGGAGTACAGGGGTCTCCATGGACCTATTGGCTGTTCATGTTCCTCATAGAGGAAGTCAGGATAAATTTTTTCTCTGGCTTTAAATGGGTTAACATTTTGCTGATGTTTGTAGTCCTTTGATTGTCTTGGATGTGATTTCTCTTTAAGGCACATGAACATGCCAGTGTTTTCTTCTTCTAGCCATCTTGCCTTACTCTCCGTAGTGTTGTCTCTGAAGCACGATGTCTCATGGTGATAGAGTTGTGAGTCTTTAACATCCTAAAAAAACGTTTGCCTAATTTAGTCACAATAACGTGGGCCCTGGCCTTTGCCCTGACTCTATGTCTGCACTTGGCCTCATCAAACACAGCAGGCAATGCTCGTAAGCACTGAGCCATCTCTCCTGCCTCTTCCTTCTGTTGCCAGTAGATGGCACCAAATCTCATTTTGAGAGCAAAACTGAGGTTGCCAGGAATCGAAATTCTGACCATTAGAAGGGCAGCCATGATTCTTCACCACTGAGCTATCTCTCGAGCGCTTCTTTCTGCATCCAAAAGAGGGCACAAGACCTCAGTGCAGATGGTTGTGAGCCATTATGTGGTTGCTTGAAATTGGATACAGGAGGATGAAAGAGCACGAAATGCTCTTAAACACCGAGACATCACTCCAACCCATTTTACTACTTCTTTACCTAAACCGGATGTACTCAATGATATGTGGATCACATCTGCATTTTCCTAACATTTGAAGTTCAGGGGTCTCCATGGATCTGTTGGCCATTCGTGTACCTCATAGAGGAGGTGTTGACAAATTGTTTCACTGGCTTGAAATTGGTTAAGCTTTTGTTGGTGTTTGTTCCTTTCTATGTCTTGGATGTCAGTTCTTCTTCAGGCACATGAACATGCTAGTATTTTCTTCCTCTAACCATCTTGCCTTGCTCTGCTTGGTGGTGTCTCTGAAGCATGCTGGCTCATGGTGATAGAGCTGTGAGTCTTTATTATCCTAACAAAATGTTTTGCCTGATTCTGTCCCAAAAACCTGGGTCCTGGCTGTATGTCTGCACTTGGCCTCATCAAACTCAGCAGGCATGCTCTTAACCACCAAGACATCTCTCCTGCCTCTTCCTTCTGCTTCCAGTAGAGGGCACCAAACCTCATTTTGAAGCAATTATGTGATGTCCAGGAATCGAACTTCTGATCTTTGGAAGAGCAGGCAATGCTCTTAACCACTGAGCCATCTCTCCGGCCCGTTTTTCAACTTCTTTAACTAAACCAGGTTTACTCAATGTGGTGTGTGGATCACATCTGCATTCCCCTAACTTGTGGAGTACAGGGGTCTCCATGGACCTATTGGCTGTTCATGTACCTGATAGAGGAGGTCAGGATAAATTGTTTCTCTGGCTTTAAATTGGTTAACATTTTGCTGGTGTTTGTAGTCCTTTGATTGTCTTGGATGTGAGTTCTCTTTAAGGCACATGAACGTGCCAGTGTTTTCTTCTTCTAGCCATCTTGCCTTACTCTCCTTAGTGTTGTCTCTGAAGCACAATGTCTCATGGTGATAGAGCTGTGAGTCTTTATTATCCTAACAAAATGATTTGCCTGATTCAGTCCCAACAACCTGGGCCCTGGCCTCATCAAACTCAGCAGGCATGCTCTTAACCACCTAGACATCTCTCCTCCCTCTTCCTTCTGCTTCCAGCAAAGGGCACCAAACCTCATTTTGAATCAATTATGTGATGTCCAGGAATCGAACTCTGATCTTTGGAAGAGCAGGCAATGCTCTTAACCACTGAGCCATCTCTCCGACCCGTTTTTCAACTTCTTTATATAAATCAGGTTTACTCAATGTGGTGTGTGGTTCACATCTGCATTCCTCTAACATGTGGAGTACAGTGGTCTCCATGGACCTATTGGCTGTTCATGTACCTCATAGAGGAGGTCAGGATAAATTGTTTCTCTGGCTTTATATTGGTTAACATTTTGCTGGTGTTTGTAGTCCTTTGATTGTCTTGGATGTGAGTTCTCTTTAAGGCACATGAACATGCCAATGTTTTCTTCTTCTAGCCATCTTGCCTTACTCTCCTTAGTGTTGTCTCTGAAGCACGATGGCTCATGGTGATAGAGCTGTGAGTCTTTAACATCCTAAACAAACGTTTGCCCAATTCAGTCACAATAACGTGGGCCCTGGCCTTTGCCCTGACTCTATGTCTTCACTTGGCCTCATCCAACTCAGCAGGCAATGCTCTTTGAATGCACTGAGCCATCACTTCTGCCTCTTTTTTCTGTTGCCCGTAGATGGCACAAAATCTCATTTTGAGAGCAAAACTGTGGTTGCCAGGAATCGAACTTCTGACCTTCATAAGGGCAGCCGGGATTCTTAACCACTGAGCTATCTCTCGAGCGCTTCTTTCTGCATCCAATAGAGGGCACAATACATCAGTCCAGATGGTTGTGAGCCATTATGTAGTTGCTTGAAATTGAATACAGGAGGATGAAAGATCACGAAATGCTCTTAAACACTGAGCCATCTCTCCAACCCGTTTTTCTACTTCTTTACCTAAACCAGATGTAATCAGTGATGTGTGGATCACATATGCATTTTCCTAACATTTGAAGTACAGGGGTCTCCATGGATCCTTTGGCCATTCGTGTACCTCATAGAAGAGGTCTAGACAAATTGTTTCACTGGCTTTAAATTGGTTAAGCTTTTGTGGATCACATCTGCATTCACCTAACATTTGAAGTACAGGGGTCTCCACGGACCTATTGGCCGTTCGAGTACCTCATAGAAGAGGTCTAGATAAATTGTTTCTCTGACTTTAAATTGGTTAAGCTTTTGTTGGTGTTTGTTCCCTTGTATGTCTTGGAGGTGAGTTCTTCTTCAGGCACATGAACATGCTAGTATTTTCTTCTTCTAACCATCTTAGCTTACTCTGCTTTCTGGTGTCTCTGAAGTATGCTGGCTCATGGTGATAGAGCTGTGAGTCTTAATTATCCTAACAAAATGATTTGCCTGATTCTGTATCAACAAACTGGGCCCTGGCCTCATCAAATTCAGGAGGCATGCTCTTAACCACCAAGACATCTCTCCTGCCTCTTCCTGCTGCTTCCAGTAGAGGGCACCAAACCTCATTTTGAAGCAATTATGTGATGTCCAGGAATCGAACTTCTGATCTTTGGAAGAGCAGGCAACTCTCTTAACCACTGAGCAATTTCTCAGACCCGTTTTTCAACTTCTTTAACTAAACCAGGTTTACTCAATGTGGTGTGTGGATCACATCTGCATTCCCTTAACATGTGGAGTACAGGGGTCTCCATGGACCTATTGGCTGTTCATGTTCCTCATAGAGGAAGTCAGGATAAATTTTTTCTCTGGCTTTAAATGGGTTAACATTTTGCTGATGTTTGTAGTCCTTTGATTGTCTTGGATGTGATTTCTCTTTAAGGCACATGAACATGCCAGTGTTTTCTTCTTCTAGCCATCTTGCCTTACTCTCCGTAGTGTTGTCTCTGAAGCACGATGTCTCATGGTGATAGAGTTGTGAGTCTTTAACATCCTAAAAAAACGTTTGCCTAATTTAGTCACAATAACGTGGGCCCTGGCCTTTGCCCTGACTCTATGTCTGCACTTGGCCTCATCAAACACAGCAGGCAATGCTCGTAAGCACTGAGCCATCTCTCCTGCCTCTTCCTTCTGTTGCCAGTAGATGGCACCAAATCTCATTTTGAGAGCAAAACTGAGGTTGCCAGGAATCGAAATTCTGACCATTAGAAGGGCAGCCATGATTCTTCACCACTGAGCTATCTCTCGAGCGCTTCTTTCTGCATCCAAAAGAGGGCACAAGACCTCAGTGCAGATGGTTGTGAGCCATTATGTGGTTGCTTGAAATTGGATACAGGAGGATGAAAGAGCACGAAATGCTCTTAAACACCGAGACATCACTCCAACCCATTTTACTACTTCTTTACCTAAACCGGATGTACTCAATGATATGTGGATCACATCTGCATTTTCCTAACATTTGAAGTTCAGGGGTCTCCATGGATCTGTTGGCCATTCGTGTACCTCATAGAGGAGGTGTTGACAAATTGTTTCACTGGCTTGAAATTGGTTAAGCTTTTGTTGGTGTTTGTTCCTTTCTATGTCTTGGATGTCAGTTCTTCTTCAGGCACATGAACATGCTAGTATTTTCTTCTTCTAACCATCTTGCCTTGCTCTGCTTGGTGGTGTCTCTGAAGCATGCTGGCTCATGGTGATAGAGCTGTGAGTCTTTATTATCCTAACAAAATGTTTTGCCTGATTCTGTCCCAAAAACCTGGGTCCTGGCTGTATGTCTGCACTTGGCCTCATCAAACTCAGCAGGCATGCTCTTAACCACCAAGACATCTCTCCTGCCTCTTCCTTCTGCTTCCAGTAGAGGGCACCAAACCTCATTTTGAAGCAATTATGTGATGTCCAGGAATCGAACTTCTGATCTTTGGAAGAGCAGGCAATGCTCTTAACCACTGAGCCATCTCTCCGGCCCGTTTTT
Organism: Chionomys nivalis; assembly: GCF_950005125.1. Taxonomy (NCBI): domain Eukaryota; kingdom Metazoa; phylum Chordata; class Mammalia; order Rodentia; family Cricetidae; genus Chionomys; species Chionomys nivalis. The sequence continues at coordinate 346,299 of NW_026646917.1, forward strand.
CAACTTCTTTAACTAAACCAGGTTTACTCAATGTGGTGTGTGGATCACATCTGCATTCCCCTAACTTGTGGAGTACAGGGGTCTCCATGGACCTATTGGCTGTTCATGTACCTGATAGAGGAGGTCAGGATAAATTGTTTCTCTGGCTTTAAATTGGTTAACATTTTGCTGGTGTTTGTAGTCCTTTGATTGTCTTGGATGTGAGTTCTCTTTAAGGCACATGAACGTGCCAGTGTTTTCTTCTTCTAGCCATCTTGCCTTACTCTCCTTAGTGTTGTCTCTAAAGCACGATGTCTCATGGTGATAGAGCTGTGAGTCTTTATTATCCTAACAAAATGTTTTGCCTGATTCAGTCCCAACAACCTGGGCCCTGACCTCATCAAACTCAGCAGGCATGCTCTTAACCACCAAGACATCTCTCCTGCCTCTTCCTTCTGCTTCCAGTAGAGGGCACCAAACCTCATTTTGAAGCAATTATGTGATGTCCAGGAATCGAACTTATGATCTTTGGAAGAGCAGGCAATCATCTTAACCACTGAGCCATCTCTCCGACCCGTTTTTCAACTTCTTTAACTAAACCAGGATTACTCAATGTGGTGTGTGGATCACATCTGCATTCCCCTAACATGTGGCATACAGGGGTCTCCATGGACCTATTGGCTGTTCATGTACCTTATAGAGGATTTCAGGATAAATTGTTTCTCTGGCTTTAAATTGGTTAACATTTTGCTGGTGTTTGTAGTCCTTTGATTGTCTTGATGTGAGTTCTCTTTAAGGCACATGAACATGCCAGTGTTTTCTTCTTCTAGCCATCTTGCCTTACTCTCCTTAGTGCTGTCTCTGAAGCACGAAGTCTCATGGTGATAGAGTTGTGAGTCTTTAACATCCTAAAAAAACCTTTGCCCAATTCAGTCATAATAACGTGGCCCCTGGCCTTTACATTGACTCTATGTCTGCACTTGGCCTCATCGAACTCAGCAGCCAATGCTCTTAAGCACTGAGCCATCTCTCCTGCCTCTTCCTTCTGTTGCCAGTAGATGGCACCAAATCTCATTTTGAGAGCAAAACTATGGTTGCCATGTATCGAACTTCTGATCTTTAGAAGGGCAGCCAGGATTCTTAACCACTGAGCTATCTCTCGAGCGCTTCTTTCTGCATCCAAAAGACGGCAGAAGACCTCAGTGCAGATGGTTGTGATCCATTATGTGGTTCTTGAAATTGGATACAGGAGTTTGAAAGAGCACGAAATGCTCTTAAACTCCGAGACATCACTCCAACCCGTTTTTCTACTTCTTTACCTAAACCAGATGTACTCAATGATGTGTGGATCACATCTGCATTTTCCTAACATTTGAAGTACAGGGGTCTCCATGGATGTGTTGGCCATTCGTGTACCTCAAAGAGGAGGTCTAGACAAATTGTTTCACTGGCTTTTAAATGGTTAAGCTTTTGATAGTGTTTGTTCCTTTGTATGTCTTGGATGTGAGTTCTTCTTCAGGCACATGAACATGCTAGTATTTTCTTCTTCTAACCATCCTGCCTTATTCTGCTTGGTGGTGTCTCTGAAGCATGCTGGCTCATGGTGATAGAGCTGTGAGTCTTTATTATCCTAACAAAATATTTTGCCTGATTCAGTCCCAACAACCTGGGTACTGGCTGTTTGTCTGCACTGGGCCTCATCAAACTCAGCAGGCATGCTCTTAACCACCAAGACATCTCTCCTGCCTCTTCCTTCTGCTACCAGTAGCGGGCACCAAAACTCATTTTGAAGCAATTATTTGATGTCCAGGAATCGAACTTCTGATCTTTGGAAGAGCAGGCAATGCTCTTAACCACTGAGCCATCTCTCCGACCCGTTTTTCCACTTCTTTAACTAAACCAGGTTTACTCAATGTTGTGTGTGGATCACATCTGCATTCCCCTAACATGTGGAGTACAGGGGTTTCCATGGACCTATTGGCTGTTCATGTAACTCATAGAGGGTGTCAGGATAAATTGTTTCTCTGGCTTTAAATTTGTTAACATTTTGCTGGTGTTTGTAGTCCTTTGATTGTCTTGGATGTGAGTTCTCTTTAAGGCACATGAACGTGCCAGTGTTTTCTTCTTCTAGCCATCTTTCCTTACTCTCCTTAGTGTTGTCTCTGAAGCACGATGTCTCATGGTGATAGAGCTGTGAGTCTTTAACATCCTAAAAAAACATTTGCCCAATTCAGTCACAATAACGTGGGCCCTGGCCTTTGCCCTGACTATATGTCTGCACTTGGCCTCATCAAACTCAGCAGCCAATCAATGCTCTTAAGCACTGAGCCATCTCTCTTGCCTCTTCCTTCTGTTGCCAGTAGATGGCACCAAATCTCATTTTGAGGGCAAAACTGTGGTTGCCAGGAATCGAACTTCTGACCTTTAGAAGGGCAGCCAGGATTCTTAACCACTGAGCTATCTCTCGAGCGCTTCTTTCTGCATCCAAAACATGGCACAAGACCTCAGTACATATGGTTGTGAGCCATTATGTGGTTGCTTTAAATTGAATACAGGGGGATGAAAGAGCACGAAAAGCTCTTAAACACTGAGCCATCTCTCCAACCCGTTTTTCTACTTCTTTACCTAAACCAGATGTACTCAATGATGTGTGGATCACATCTGTATTTTCTTAACGTTTGAAGTACAGGGGTCTCCATGGATCTGTTGGCCATTCGTGTACCTCATAGAGGAGGTCTAGACAAATTGTTTCACTGGCTTTTAAATTTGTTAAGCTTTTGTTGGTGTTTGTTCCTTTGTATGTCTTGGATGTCAGTTCTTCTTCAGGCACATGAACATGCTAGTATTTTCTTCTTCTAACCATCTTGCCTTACTCTGCTTGGTGGTGTCTCTGAAGCATGCTGGCTCATGGTGATAGAGCTGTGAGTCTTTATTATCCTAACAAAATGTTTTGCCTGATTCAGTCCCAACAACCTGGGCCCTGGCTGTATGTCTGCACTTGGCCTCATCAAACTCAGCAGGCATGCTCTTAACCACCAAGACATTTCTCCTGCCACTTCCTTCTGCTTCAAGTAGAGGGCACCAAACCTCGTTTTGAAGCAATTATGTGATGTCCAGGAATCGAACTTCTGATCTTTGGAAGAGCAGGCAATGCTCTTAACCACTGAGCCAACTCTCCGACCCGTTTTTCAACTTCTTTAACTAAACCAGGTTTACTCAATGTGGTGTGTGGATCACATCTGCATTCCCCTAACATGTGGATTACAGGGGTCTCCATGGACCTATTGGCTGTTCATGTACCTCATAGAGGGGGTCAGGATAAATTGTTTCTCTGGCTTTAAATTGGTTAACATTTTGCTGGTGTTTGTAGTCCTTTGATTGTCTTGGATGTGAGTCCTTTTTAAGGCACATGAACATGCCAGTGTTTTTTTCTTCTAGCCATCTTGCCTTACTCTCCTTAGTGTTGTCTCTGAAGCACAATGTCTCATGGTGATAGAGCTGTGAGTCTTTAACATCCTAAAAAAAACGTTTGCCTAATTCAGTCACAATAACGTGGGCCCTGGCCTTTGCCCTGACTCTATGTCTGCACTTGGCCTCATCAAACTCAGGAGCCAATGCTCTTAAGCATTGAGCCATCTCTCACGCCTCTTCCTTCTGTTGCCAGTAGATGGCACCAAATCTCATTTTGAGAGCAAAACTGTGGTTGCCAGGAATCGAATTTCTGACCTTTAGAAGGACAGCCAGGATTCTTAACCACTGAGCTATCTCTCGATCGCTTCTTTCTGCATCCAAAGAGGGCACAAGACCTCAGTGCAGATGGTTGTGAGCCATTATGTGGCTGCTTGAAATGAATACAGGAGGATGAAAGAGCAGGAAATGCTCTTAAACACTCAGCCATCTCTGCAAACCGTTTTTCTACTTCTTTACCTAAACCAGATGTACTCAATGATGTGTGGATCACATCTGCATTGTGAAGTACGGCTGTCTCTATGGATCTGTTGGCTATTCGTGTACAACTGTTTAGACAAATTGTTTCACTGACTTTAAATTGGTTAAACTTTTGTTGGTGATTGTTCCTTTGTATGTCTTGGATGTGAGTTCCCCTTCAGGCACATGAACATGCTAGTATTTTCTTCTACTAACCATCTTGCCTTACTCTGCTTGGTGGTGTCTCTGAAGCATGCTGGCTCATGGTGATAGAGCTGTGAGTCTTTATTATCCTAACAAAATGTTTTGCCTGATTCAGTCCTAACAACCTGGGCCATGGCCTCATCAAACTCAGCAGGCATGCTCTTAACCACCAAGACATCTCTCCTGCCTCTTCCTTCTGCTTCCAGTAGAGGGCACCAAACCTCATTTTGAAGCAATTATGTGATGTCCAGGAATCGAACTTCTGATTTTGGAAGAGCAGGCAATGCTCTTAACCACTGAGCCATCTCTCCGACCCGTTTTTCAACTTCTTTAACTAAACCAGGTTTACTCAATGTGGTGTGTGGATCACATCTGCATTCCCCTAACATGTGGAGTACAGGGGTCTCCATGGACCTATTGGCTGTTCATGTAACTCATAGAGGAGGTCAGGATAAATTGTTCCTCTGGCTTTAAATTTGTTAACATTTTGCTGGTGTTTGGAGTCCTTTGATTGTTTTGGATGTGAGTTCTCATTAAGGCACATGAACATGCCAGTATTTTCTTCTTCTAGCCATCTTGCCTTACTCTCCTTAGTGTTGTCTCTGAAGCACGATGTTTCATGGTGATAGAGCTGTGAGTCTTTAACATCATACAAAAACGTTTGCCTAATTTAGTCACAATAACGTGGGCCCTTGACTTGCCCTGACTCTATATCTGCACTTGGCCTCATCAAACTCAGCAGGCAATGCTCTTAAGCACTGAGCCATCTCTCCTGCCTCTTCCTTCTGTTGCCAGTACATGGCACCAAATCTCATTTTGAGAGCAAAACTGGGGTTGCCAGGAATCGAACTTCTGACCTTTAGAACGGCAGCCAGTATTCTTAACTACTGAGCTATCTCTCAAGCGCTTCTATTGGATCCAAAAGACGGCACAAGACCTCAGTGCAGATGTTTTTGAGCCATTATGTGGTTGCTTGAAATTGAATACCGGAGGATGAAAGAGCAGGAAATGCTCTTAAACACTGAGCCATCTCTCCAACCCGTTTTTCTACTTCTTTACCTAAACCAGATATACTCAATGATGTGTGGATCACATCTGCATTTTCCTAACATTTGAAGTACAGGGGTCACCATGGATCTGTTGGCCATTCATGTACCTCATAGAGGAGGTCTAGACAAATTGTTTCACTGGCTTTAAATTGGTTAAGCTTTTGTTGGTGTTTGTTCCTTTGTATGTCTTGGATGTGAGTTTTTCTTCAGGCACATGAACATGCTAGTATTTTCTTCTTTTAAACATCCTGCCTTACTCTGCTTGGTGGTATCTTTGAAGCATGCTGGCTCAAGGTGATAGAGCTGTGAGTCTTTATTATCCAACAAAATGCTTTGCCTGATTCAGTCCCAACAACCTGGGCCCTGGCTGTATGTCTGCACTTGGCCTCATCAAACTCAGCAGGCATGCTCTTAACCACCAAGACATCTCTCCTGCCTATTCCTTCTGCTTCCAGTAGAGGGCACCAAACCTCATTTTGAAGCAATTATGTGATGTCCAGGAATCGAACTTCTGATCTTTGGAAGAGCAGGCAATGCCATTAACCACTGTGCCATCTCTCCAACCCGTTTTTCAACTTCTTTAACTAAACCAGGTTTACTCAATGTGGTGTGTGGATCACATCTGCATTCTCCTAACATGTGGATTACAGGGGTCTCCATGGACCTATTGGCTGTTCATGTACCTCATAGAGGGGGTCAGGATAAATTGTTTCTCTGGCTTTAAATTGGTTAACATTTTGCTGGTGTTTTAGTCCTTTGATTGTCTTGGATGTGAGTTCTCTTTAAGGCACATGAACATGCCAGTGTTTTCTTCTTCTAGCCATCTTGCCTTACTCTCCTTAGTGTTGTCTCTGAAGCACGATGTCTCATGGTGATAGAGCTGTGAGTCTTTAACATCCTAAAAAAAACGTTTGCCTAATTCAGTCACAATAACGTGGGCCCTGGCCTTTGCCCTGACTCTATGTCTGCACTTGGCCTCATCAAACACAGCAGGCAATGCTCTTAAGCACTGAGCCATCTCTCCTGTCTCTTCCTTCTGTTGCCAGTAGATTGCACCAAATCTCATTTGAGAGCAAAACTGGGGTTGCCAGGGATCGAACTTCTGACCTTTAGAAGGGCAGCCAGGATTCTTAACCACTGAGCTATCTCTTGAGCGCTTCTTTCTGCATCCAAAACAGGGCACAAGACCTCAGTGCAGATGGTTGTGAGCCATTATGTGGTTGCTTTAAATTGAATACAGGAGGATAAAAGAGCACGAAATGCTCTTAAACACTGAGCCATCTCTCCAACCCGTTTTTCTACTTCTTTACCTAAACCAGATGTACTCAATGATGTGTGGATCACATCTGTATTTTCTTAACGTTTGAAGTACAGGGGTCTCCAAAGATCTGTTGGCCATTCGTGTACCTCATAGAGGAGGTCTAGACAAATTGTTTCACTGGCTTTAAATTGGTTAAGCTTTTCTTGGTGTTTGTTCCTTTGTATGTCTTGGATGTCAGTTATTCTTCAGGCACATGAAAATGCTAGTATTTTCTACTTCTAACCATCTTGCCTTACTGTGCTTGGTGGTGTCTCTGAAGCATGCTGGCTCATGGTGATAGAGCTGTGAGTCTTTATTATCCTAACAAAATGTTTTGCCTGATTCAGTCCCAACAACCTGGGCCCTGGCTGTATGTCTGCACTTGGCCTCATCAAACTCAGCAGGCATGCTCTTAACCACCAAGACATCTCTCCTGCCTCTTCGTTCTGCTTCCACTAGAGGGCACCAAATCTCATTTTGAAGCAATTATGTGATGTCCAGGAATCGAACTTCTGATCTTTGGAAGAGCAGGCAATGCCCTTAACCACTGTGCCATCTCTCCGACCCGTTTTTCAACTTCTTTAACTAAACCAGGTTTACTCAATGTGGTGTGTGGATCACATCTGCATTCCCCTAACATGTGGAGTACAGGGGTCTCCATGGACCTATTGGCTGTTCATGTACCTCATAGAGGGGGTCAGGATAAATTGTTTCTCTGGCTTTAAATTGGTTAACAATTTGCTGGTGTTTGGAGTCCTTTGATTGTCTTGGATGTGAGTTCCCTTTAAGGCACATGAACATGCCAGTGTTTTCTTCTTCTAGCCATCTTACCTTACTCTCCTTAGTGTTGTCTCTGAAGCACGATGTCTCATGGTGATAGAGCTGTGAGTCTTTAACATCCTAAAAAAACGTTTGCCTAATTCAGTCTCAATAACGTGGGCCCTGGCCTTTGCCCTGACTCTATGTCTGCACTTGGCCTCATCAAACACAGCAGGCAATGCTCTTAAGCATTGAGTCATCTCTCCCGCCTCTTCCTTCTGTTGCGAGTAGATGGCACCAAATCTCATTTTGAGAGCAAAACTGGGGTTGCCAGGAATCGAACTTCTGACCTTTAGAACGGCAGCCAGTATTCTTAACCACTGAGCTATCTCTCAAGCGCTTCTTTCTGGATCCAAAAGACGGCACAAGACCTCAGTGCAGATGTTTCTGAGCCATTATGTGGTTGCTTGAAATTGAATACCGGAGGATGAAAGAGCAGGAAATGCTCTTAAACACTGAGCCATCTCTCCAACCCGTTTTTCTACTTCTTTACCTAAACCAGATATACTCAATGATGTGTGGATCACATCTGCATTTTGCTAATATTTGAAGTCCAGGGGTCTCCATGGATCTATTGGCCATTCATGTACCTCATAGAGGAAGTTTAGACAAATTGTTTCACTGGCTTTAAATTGGTTAAGCTTTTGTTGGTGTTTGTTCCTTTGTATGTCTTGTATGTGAGTTCTTCTTCAGGCACATGAACATGCTAGTATTTTATTCTTCTAACCATCCTGCCTTACTCTGCTTGGTGGTGTCTCTGAAGCATGCTGGCTCAAGGTGATAGAGCTGTGAGTCTTTATTATCCAACAAAATGTTTTGCCTGATTCAGTCCCAACAACCTGGGCCCTGGCTGTATGTCTGCACTTGGCCTCATCAAACTCAGCAGGCATGCTCTTAAACACCAAGACATCTCTCCTGCCTCTTCCTTCTGCTTCCAGTAGAGGGCACCAAACCTCATTTTGAAGCAATTATGTGATGTCCTGGAATCGAACTTCTGATCTTTGGAAGAGCAGGCAATGCCCTTATCACTGTGCCATCTCTCCTACCCGTTTTTCAACTTCTTTAACTAAACCAGGTTTACTCAATGTGGTGTGTGGATCACATCTGCATTCCCCTAACATGTGGATTACAGGGGTCTCCATGGACCTATTGGCTGTTCATGTACCTCATAGAGGGTGTCAGGATAAATTGTTTCTCTGGCTTTAAATTGGTTAACAATTTGCTGGTGTTTGTAGTCCTTTGATTGTCTTGGATGTGAGTTCTCTTTAAGGCACATGAACATGCCAGTGTTTTCTTCTTCTATCCATCTTGCCTTACTCTCCTTAGTATTGTCTCTGAAGCACGATGTCTCATGGTGATAGAGCTGTGAGTCTTTAACATCCTAAAAAAAAACGTTTGCCTAATTCAGTCACAATAACGTGGGCCCTGGCCTTTGCCCTGACTCTATTTCTGCACTTGGCCTCATCAAACACAGCAGGCAATGCTCTTAAGCTTGAGCCGTCTCTCCCGCCTCTTCCTTCTGTTGCCAGTAGATGGCACCAAATCTCAATTTGAGAGCAAAACTGTGGTTGCCAGGAATCGAACTTCTGACCTTTAGAAGGACAGCCAGGATTCTTAACCACTGAGCTATCTCTCGAGCGCTTCTTTCTGCATCCAAAAGAGGGCACAAGACCTCCGTGCAGATGGTTGTGAACCATTATGTGGTTGCTTGAAATGAATACAGGAGGATGAAAGAGCACGAAATGCTCTTAAACACTCAGCCATCTCTGCAAACCGTTTTTCTACTTCTTTACCTAAACCAGATGTACTCAATGATGTGTGGATCACATCTGCATTTTGAAGTACAGCAGTCTCTATGGATCTGTTGGCTATTCGTGTACAAAAATTTAGACAAATTGTTTCACTGACTTTAAATTGGTTAAGCTTTTGTTGGTGATTGTTCCTTTGTATGTCTTGGATGTGAGTTCCCCTTCAGGCACATGAACATGCTAGTATTTTCTTCTTCTAACCATCTTGCCTTACTCTGCTTGGTGGTGTCTCTGAAGCATGCTGGCTCATGGTGATAGAGCTGTGAGTCTTTATTATCCTAACAAAATGTTTTGCCTGATTCAGTCCCAACAACCTGGGCCCTGGCTGTATGTCTGCACTTGGCCTCATCAAACTCAGCAGGCATGCTCTTAACCACCAAGACATCACTCCTGCCTCTTCCTTCTGCTTCCAGTAGAGGGCACCAAACCTCATTTTGAAGAAATTATGTGATGTCCAGGAATCGAACTTCTGATCTTTGGAAGATCAGGCAATGCTCTTAACCACTGAGCCATCTCTCCGACCCGTTTTTCAACTTCTTTAACTAAACCAGGTTTACTCAATGTGGTGTGTGGATCACATCTGCATTCCCCTAACAGGTGGAGTACAGGGGTCTCCATGGACCTATTGGCTGTTCATGTAACTCATAGAGGAGGTCAGGATAAATTGTTCCTCTGGCTTTAAATTAGTTAACATTTTCCTGGTGTTTGTAGTCCTTTGATTGTTTTGAGTGTGAGTTCTCTTTAAGGCACATGAACATGCCAGTGTTTTCTTCTTCTAGCCATCTTGCCTTACTCTCCTTAGTGTTGTCTATGAAGCACGATGTTTCATGGTGATAGAGCTGTGAGTCTTTAACATCATACAAAAACGTTTGCCTAATTTAGTCACAATAACGTGGGCCCTTGACTTGCCCTGACTCTATATCTGCACTTGGCCTCATCAAACTCAGCAGGCAATACACTTAAGCACTGAGCCATCTTTCCTGCCTCTTCCTTCTTTTGCCAGTAGATGGCACCAAATCTCATTTTGAGAGCAAAACTGGGGTTGCCAGGAATCGAACTTCTGACCTTTAGAACGGCAGCCAGTATTCTTAACATCTGAGCTATCTCTCAAGCGCTACTTTCTGGATCCAAAAGACGGCACAAGACCTCAGTGCAGATGTTTCTGAGCCATTATGTGGTTGCTTGAAATTGAATACCGGAGGATGAAAGAGCAGGAAATGCTCTTAAACACTGAGCCATCTCTCCAACCCGTTTTTCTACTTCTTTACCTAAACCAGATATACTCAATGATGTGTGGGTCACATCTGCATTTTGCTAATATTTGAAGTCCAGGGGTTTCCATGGATCTGTTGGCCATTCATGTACCTCATAGAGGAAGTTTAGACAAATTGTTTCACTGGCTTTAAATTGGTTAAGCTTTTGTTGGTGTTTGTTCCTTTGTATGTCTTGTATGTGAGTTCTTCTTCACATGAACATGCTAGTATTTTATTCTTCTAACCATCCTGCCTTACTCTGCTGGTGGTGTTTCTGAAGTATGCTGGCTCAAGGTGATAGAGCTGTGAGTCTTTATTATCCAACAAAATGTTTTGCTTGATTCAGTCCCAACAACCTGGGCCCTGGCTGTATGTCTGCACTTGGCCTCATCAACTCAGCAGGCATGCTCTTAACCACCAAGACATCTCTCCTGCCTCTTCCTTCTGCTTCCAGTAGAGGGCACCAAACCTCATTTTGAAGCAATTATGTGATGTCCAGGAATCGAACTTCTCATCTTTGGAAGAGAAGGCAATGCTCTTAACCACTGTGCCATCTCTCCGACCCGTTTTTCAACTTCTTTAAATGAACCAGGGTTACTCAATGTGGTGTGTGGATTAAATTTGCATTCCCCTAACATGCGGAGTACAGGGGTCTCCATGGACCTATTGGCTGTTCATGTACCTCATAGATGATGTCAGCATAAATTGTTTCTCTGGCTTTAAATTGGTTAACATTTTGCTGGTGTTTGTAGTCCTTTGATTGTTTTGGATATGAGTTCTCTTTAAGGCACATGAACATGCCAGTGTTTTCTTCTTCTAGCCATCTTGCCTTACTCTCCTTAGTGTTTTCTCTGAAGCACGATGTCTCATGGTGATAGAGCTGTGAGTCTTTAACATCCTAAAAAAAACGTTTGCCTAATTCAGTCAAAATAACGTGGGCCCTGGCCTTTGCCCTGACTCTATGTCTGCACTTGGCCTCATCACTCAGCAGGCAATGCTCTTAAGCACTGAGCCATCTCTCCTGCCTCTTCCTTCTGTTGCCAGTAGATGGCACCAAATCTCATTTTGAGATCAAAACTGTGGTTGCCAGGAATCGAACTTCTGACCTTTAGGAGGGCAGCCAGGAATCTTAACCTCTGAGCTATCTCTCGAGCGCTTCTTTCTGCATCGAAAAGGGGGCACAAGACCTCAGTGCAGATGGTTGTGAGCCATTATGTGGTTGCTTGAAATTGAATACAGGAGGATGAAAGAGCACGAAATGCTCTTAAACACTGAGCCATCTCTCCAACCCGTTTTTCTACTTCTTTACCTAAACCAGATGTACTCAATGATGTGTGGATCACATCTGCATTTTGAAGTACAGGAGTCTCCATGGATCTGTTGGCCATTCATGTACAAATGTTTAGAGAAATTGTTTCACTGACTTTAAATTGGTTAATCTTTTGTTGGTGTTTGTTCCTTTGTATGTCTTGGATGTGAGTTCTTCTTCAGGCACATGAACATGCTAGTATTTTCTTCTTCTAACCATCTTTCCTTACTTTGCTTGTTGGTGTCTCTGAAGCATGCTGGCTCATGGTGATAGAGCTGTGAGTCTTTATTATCCTAACAAATGTTTTGCCAGATTCAGTCCCAACAACCTGGGCCCTGGCTGTATGTCTGCACTTGGCCTCATCAAACTCAGCAGGCATGCTCTTAACCACAAAGACATCTCTCCTACCTCTTCCTTCTGATTCCAGTAGAGGGCACCTAACCTCATTTTGAAGCAATTATGTGATGTCCAGAAATTGAACTTCTGATCTTTAAAAGAGCAGGCAATGCTCTTAAGCACTGAGCCATCTCTCCTGCCTCTTCCTTCTTTTGCCAGTAGATGGCATCAAACCTCATTTTGAAGCAATTATGTGATGACCAGGAATCGAACTTCTGAACTTTAAAAGAGGATGCAATGTTCTTATCCAGTGAGCCATCTCTCCGACCCGTTTTTCAACTTCTTTAACTAAACCAGGTTTTCTCAATGTGGTGTGTGGCTCACATCTGCATTCCCCTAACGTGTTGAGTACAGGGGTCTCCAGGGACCTATTGGTTGTTCATGTACCTTATAGAGGGCTTCAGCATAAATTGTTTCTCTGGCTTTAAATTGGTTAAGAGTTTGCTGGTGTTTGTAGTCCTTTGATTGTCTTGGATGTGAGTTCTCTTTAAGGCACATGAACATGCCAGTGTTTTCTTCTTCTATCCATCTTGCCTTACTCTCCTTAGTGTTGTCTCTGAAGCACGATGTCTCATGGTGATAGAGCTGTGAGTCTTTAACATCCTAAAAAAACGTTTGCCTAATTCAGTCACAATAACGTGGGCCCTGGCCTTTGCCCTGACTCTATGTCTGCACTTGGCCTCATCAAACTCAGCAGGCAATGCTCTTAAGAACTGAGCCATCTCTCCTGCCTCTTCCTTCTGTTGCCAGTAGATGGCACCAAATCTCATTTTGACAGCAAACCTGTGGTTGCCAGCAATCGAACTTCTGACCTTTAGAAGGGCAGCCAGTATTCTTAACCACTGAGCTATCTCTCGAGCGCTGTTTTCTGCATCCAAAAGAGGGCACAAGACATCAGTGCAGATGCTTGTGAGCCATTATGTGGTTGCTTGAAATTGAAAACAGGAGGATGAAAGAGCACGAAATGCTCTTAAACACTGAGCCATCTCTCCAACCCGTTTTTCTACTTCTTTACCTAAACCGGATGTACTCAATCATGTGTGGATCACATCTGCATTTTCCTATCATTTGAAGTACAGGGGTCTCCATGGATCTGTTGACCATTCATGTACATCATAAAGGAGGTCTAGACCAATTGTTTCACTGGCTTTAAATTGGTTAAGCTTTTGTTGGCGTTTGTTCCTTTGTATGTCTTGGTTGTGAGTTTTTCTTCAGGCACAGGAACATGCTAGTAGTTTCTTCTTCTAACCATCCTTCCTTCTCTGCTTGGAGGTGTCTCTGACGCATGCTGGCACATGGTGATAGAGCTGTGAGTCTTTATTATCCTAACAAAATGTTTTGCCTGATTCAGTCCCAACAACCTGGGCCCTGGCTGTATGTCTGCACTTGGCCTCATCAAACTCAGCAGGCAATGCTCTTAAGCACTGAGCCATCTCTCCTGCCTCTTCCTTCTGTTGCCAGTAGATGGCACCAATTCTCATTGTGAGAGCAAAACTGTGGTTGCCAGGAATCGAACTTCTGACCTTTAGAAGGGCAGGTAGGATTCTTAACCACTGAACTATCTCTCGAGCGCTTCTTTCTGCATCCAATAGAGGGCACAATACCTCAGTGCAGATGGTTGCGAGCCATTATGTGGTTGCTTTTAATTGAATACAGGAGGATGAAAGAGCACGAAATGCTCTCAAACACTCAGCCATCTCTGCAACCCGTTTTTCTACTTCTTTACCTAAATCAGATGTACTCAATGATGTGTGTATCACATCTGCATTTTCCTAACATTTGAAGTACAGGGGTCTCCATGGATCTGTTGGCCATTCGTGTACCTCATAGAGGAGGTCTAGACAAATTGTTTCACTGGCTTTAAATTGGTTAAGCTTTTCTTGGTGTTTGTTCCTTTGTATGTCTTGGATGTGAGTTCTTCTTCAGGCACATGAACATACTAGTATTTTCTTCTTCTAACCATCCTGCCTTGCTCTGCTTGGTGGTGTCTCTGAAGCATGATGGCTCATGGTGATAGAGCTGTGAGTCTTTATTATCCTAACAAAATGTTTTGCCTGATTCAGTCCCAACAACCTGGGCCCTGGCTGTATGTCTGCACTTGGCCTCATCAAACTCAGCAGGCATGCTCTTAACCACCAAGACAACTCTCCTGCCTCTTCCTTCTGCTTCCAGTAGAGGGCACCAAAACTCATTTTGAAGCAATTATGTGATGTCCAGGAATCGAACTTCTGATATTTGGAAGAGCCGGGAATGCTCTTAACCACTGAGCCATCTCTCCGACCCGTTTTTCTACTTCTTTAAATAAACCAGGTTTACTCAATGTGTTGTGTGGATCACATCTGCTTTCCCCTAACATGTGGCTTACAGGGGTCTCCATGGACATATTGGCTGTTCATGTACCTCATAGAGGAGGTCAGGATAAATTTTTTCTCTGGCTTTAAATTGCTTATCATTTTGCTGGTGTTTGTAGTCCTTTGATTGTCTTGGATGTGAGTTCCCTTTAAGGCACATGAACATGCCAGTGTTTTCTTCTTCTAGCCATCTTGCCTTACTCTCCTTAGTGTTGTCTCTGAAGCCCGCTGTCTCATGGTGATATAGCTGTGAGTCTTTAACATCATAAAAAAATGTTTGCCTAATTCAGTCACAATAACGTGGGCCCTGGCCTTTGCCCTGACTCTCTGTCTGCACTTCGCCTCATCAAACTCAGCAGGCAATGCTCTTAAGCGCTGAGCCATCTCTCCTGCCTCTTCCTTCTGTTGCCAGTAGATGGCACAAAATCTCATTTTGAGAGCAAAACTGGGGTTGCCAGGAATCGAACTTCTGCCCTTTTGAAGGGCAGCCAGTATTCTTAACCACTGAGCTATCTCTCGAGCGCTTCTTTCTCCATCCAAAAGAGGGCACAATACCTCAGTGCAGATGGTTGTGAGCCATTATGTGGTTGCTTGAAATTGAATACAGGAAGATGAAAGAGCACGAAATGCTCTTAAACACTGAGCCATCTCAAACCCGTTTTTCTACTTCTTTACCTAAACCAGATGTACTCAATGATGTGTGGATCTCATCTGCATTTTGAAGTACAGGGGTCTCCATGGATCTGTTGGCCATTCGTGTACCTCATAGAGGAGGTCTAGACAAATTGTTTCACTGTCTTTAAATTGTTTAAGCTTTTGTTGGTGTTTGTTCCTTTGTATGTCTTGGATGTGAGTTCTTCTTCAGGCACATGAACATGCTAGTATTTTCTTCTTCTATCCATCTTGCCTGACTCTGCTTGGTGGTGTATCTGAAGCATGCTGGCTCATGGTGATAGAGCTGTGAGTCTTTATTATCCTAACAAAATGTTTTGCCTGATTCAGTCCCAACCACCTGGCCCTGCCTGTATGTCTGCACTTGGCCTCATCAAACTCAGCAGGCATGCTCTTAACCACCAAAACATCTCTCCTGCCTCTTCCTTCTGCTTCCAGTAGAGGGCACCAAACCTCATTTTGAAGCAATTATTTGATGTCCAGGAATCGAAATTCTGATCTTTGGAAGAGCAGGCAATGCTCTTAACCACAGAGCCATCTCTCCGACCCGTATTTCAACTTCTTTAACTAAACCAGGGTTACTCAATGTGGTGTGTGGATCACATCTGCATTCTCCTAACATGTGGAGTACAGGGGTCTCAATGGACCTATTGGCTGTTTATGTACCTCATAGAGGGGGTCAGGATAAATTGTTTCTCTGGCTTTAAATTGGTTAACATTTTGCTGGTGTTTGTAGTCCTTTGATTGTCTTGGATGTGAGTTCTCTTTAAGGCACATGAACATGCCAGTGTTTTCTTCTTCAAGCCATCTTGCCTTACTCTCCTTAGTGTTGTCTCTGAAGCAGGATGTTTCATGGTGATAGAGCTGTGAGTCTTTAACATCCTAAAAAAACTTTTGCCTAATTCACTCACAATAACGTGGGCCCTGGCCTTTGCCCTGACTCTATGTCTGCACTTGGCCTCATCAAACTCAGCAAGCAATGCTCTTAAGCACTGAGCCATCTCTCCTGCCTCTTCCTTCTGTTGCCAGTAGATGGCACCAAATCTCATTTTGAGAGCAAAACTCGGGTTGCCAGGAATCGATCTTCTGACCTTTAGAAGGGCAGCCAGGATTCTTAACCACTGAGCTATCTCTCGAGCGCTTCTTTCTGCATCCAAAGAGGGCACGAGACATCAGTGCAGATGCTTGTGAGCAATTATTTGGTTACTTAAAATTGAATACAGGAGGATGAAAGAGCATGAAATGCTCTTAAACACTGAGCCATCTCTCCAACCCATTTTTCTACTTCTTTAGCTAAACCAGATGTACTCAATGATGTGTGGATCACATATGCATTTTCCTAACATTTGAAGTACAGGGGTCTCCATGGATCTGTTGGCCATTCGTGTAGATCATAGAGGAGGTCTAGACCAATTGTTTCACTGGCTTTAAATTGGTTAAGCTTTTGTTGGTGTTTGTTCCTTTGTATGTCTTGGTTGTGAGTTCTTCTTCAGGCACATGAACATGCTAGTACTTTCTTCTTCTAACCATCCTGCCTTACTCTGCTTGGAGGTGTCTCTGAAGCATGCTGGCTCATGGTGATAGAGCTGTGAGTCTTTATTATCCAAACAAAATGTTTTGCCTGATTCAGTCCCAAGAACCTGGGCCATGGCCTCATCAAACTCAGCAGGCATGCTCTTAACCACCAAGACATCTCTCCTGCCTATTCCTTCTGCTTCCAGTAGAGGGCACCAAACCTCATTTTGAAGCAATTATGTGATGTCCAGGAATCGAACTTGTGATCTTTGGAATAGCAGGCAATGCTCTTAAACACTGAGCCATCTCTCCTACACGTTTTTCAACTTCTTTAACTAAACCAGGTTTACTCAATGTGGTGAGTGGATCACATCTGCATCCCCTAACATGTGGAGTACAGGGGTCTCCATGGACCTATGGGCTGTTCATGTACCTCATAGAGGAGGTCAGGATAAATTGTTTCTCTGGCTTTAAATTGGTTATTATTTTGCTGGTGTTTGTAGTCCTTGATTGTCTTGGATGTGAGTTCCCTTTAAGGCACATGAACATGCCAGTGTTTTATTCTTCTAGCCATCTTGCCTTACTCTCCTTAGTGTTGTCTTGAAGCACGCTGTCTCATGGTGATATAGCTGTGAGTCTTTAACATCCTAAAAAAAGTTTGCCTAATTCAGTCACAATAACGTGGGCCCTGGCCTTTGCCCTGACTCTCTGTCTGCACTTGGCCTCATCAAACTCAGCAGGCAATGCTCTTAAGCACTGAGCCATCTCTCCTGCCTCTTCTTTCTGTTGCCTGTAGATGGCACCAAATCTCATTTTGAGATCAAAACTGGGGTTGCCAGGAATCGAACTTCCGACCTTTAGAAGGGCAGGCAGTATTCTTAACCACTGAGCTATCTCTCGAGCGCTTCTTTCTGCATCCAAAAGAGGGCACAAGACCTCAGTGCAGATGGTTGTGAGCCATTATGTGGTTGCTTGAAATGAATACAGGAGGATGAAAGAGCAGGAAATGCTCTTAAACACTCAGCCATCTCTGCAAACCGTTTTTCTACTTCTTTACCTAAAGCAGATGTACTCAATGATGTGTGGATCACATCTGCATTTTGAAGTACAGCAGTCTTTATGGATCTGTTGGCTATTCGTGTACAAATGTTTAGACAAATTGTTTCACTGACTTTATATTGGTTAAGCTTTTGTTGGTGATTATTCCTTTGTATGTCTTGGATGTGAGTTCCCCTTCAGGCACATGAACATGCTAGTATTTTCTTCTTCTAACAATCTTGCCTTACTCTGCTTGGTGGTGTTTCTGAAGCATGCTGGCTCATGGTGATAGAGCTGTGAGTCTTTATTATCCTAACAAAATGTTTTGCCTGATTCAGTCCCAACAACCTGGGTCCTGGCTGTATGTCTGCACTTGGCCTCATCAAACTCAGCAGGCATGCTCTTAACCACCAAGACATCTCTCCTGGCTCTTCCATCTGCTTCCAGTAGAGGGCACCAAACCTCATTTTGAAGCAATTATGTGATGTCCAGGAATCGAACTTCTGATCTTTGGAAGAGCAGGCAATGCTCTTAACCTCTGAGCCATCTCTCCGACCCGTTTTTCAACTTCTTTAACTAAACCAGGTTTACTCAATGTGGTGTGTGGATCACATCTGCATTCCCCTAACATGTGGAGTACAGGGGTCTCCATGGACCTATTGGCTGTTCATGTACCTCATAGAGGGGGTCAGGATAAATTGTTTCTCTGGCTTTAAATTGGTTAACATTTTGCTGGTGTTTGTAGTCCTTTGATTGTCTTGGATGTGAGTTCTCTTTAAGGCACATGAACATGCCAGTGTTTTCTTCTTCTAGTCATCTTGCTTTACTCTCCTTAGGGTTTTCTCTGAAGCATGATGGCTCTTGGTGAT
Source organism: Chionomys nivalis (assembly GCF_950005125.1). Classification (NCBI taxonomy): domain Eukaryota; kingdom Metazoa; phylum Chordata; class Mammalia; order Rodentia; family Cricetidae; genus Chionomys; species Chionomys nivalis. Next base: position 364,788 of record NW_026646917.1, read on the forward strand.
AGAGTTGTGTGTCTTTAACATCCTAAAAAAACATTTGTCTAATTCAGTCACAATAAGGTGGCCCTGGCCTTTGCCCTGACTCTATGTCTGCACTTGGCCTCATCAATTTAGCAGGCAATGCTCTTAAGCACTGAGCCATCTCTCCTGCCTCTTCCTTCTGTTGCCAGTAGATTGCACCAAATCTCATTTTGAGAGCAAAACTGTGGTTGTCAGGAATCGAACTTCTGACCTTTAGAAGGGCAGCCAGGATTCTTAACCACTGAGCTCTCTCTCGAGCGCTTCTTTCTGCATCCAAAAGAGGGCACAAGACCTCAGTGCAGATGGTTGTGAGCCATTATGTGGTTGCTTGAAATTGAATACAGGGGGATGAAAGAGCAGGAAATGCTCTTAAACACTCAGCCATATCTCCAACCCGTTTTTCTACTTCTTTTTTTTTCCTTGCTGATTTTTTTATTAATTAATTAATTTAATTATTAAAGATTTCTGCCTCTTCCCTGCCACCACCTCCCATTCCCTCCCCCTCCCCCAATCAAGTCTTCCTTCCTCCTCAGCCCAAAGAGCAAGCAGGTTTCTCTGCCCTGTGGGAGGTCCAAGGACCACCCACCTCCATCCAGGTCTATTAAGGTGAGCATCCAAACTACCTGGGCTCCCACAAAGCCATTACGTGCAATAGGATCAAGAACCCATTGCCATTGTTCTTCAGTTCTCAGTAGTCCTCATTGTCCATTATGTTCAGCGAGACCGGTTTTGTCCCATGCTTTTTCAGTCCCCGGCCAGCTGGCCTTGGTGAGTTCCCGATAGATCATCCCCATTGCCTCAGTGTGTGGGTGCACCCCTCGCCGTCCTGAGTTCCTTGCTCGTGCTCACTCTCCTTCTGCTCCTCCTTTGGATCGTGAGACTTCATTCCAGTGCTCCAATGTTGGTCTCTGTCTCTGTCTTCTTTCATCGCTTGATGAAGGTTAATATTCAGGGGGATGCTTATATGTTTTTCTTTGGGTTCACCTTCTTATTTAGCTTCTCTAGAGTCACGAATTATAGTCTCAATGTCCTTTATTTATGGCTAGAACCCAAATATGAGTGAGTACATCCCATGTTCCTCTTTTTGGGTCTGGCTTACCTCACTCAGGATAGTGTTTTCAATTTCCGTCCATTTGTATGCAAAATTCAAGAAGTCATTGTTTTTTACTGCTGAGTAGTACTCTAATATGTATATATTCCATACTTTCTTCATCCATTCGTCCATTGAAGGACATCTAGGTTGTTTCCAGGTTCTGGCTATTACAAACAATGCTGCTATGAACATAGTTGAGCATATACTTTTGTTGTATGTTTGGCTATCTCTTGGGTATATTCCCAAAAGTGGTATTGCTGGGTCGAGAGGTAGGTTGAGCCCGACTTTCCTGAGAAACCGCCACACTGCTTTCCAAAGTGGTTGCACAAGTTTGCATTCCCACCAGCAATGGATGAGAGTGCCCCTTTCTCCACAACCTCTCCAGCAGAGGCTATCATTGGTGTTTTTGATTTTAGCCATTTTGACCGGTGTAAGATGGTATCTTAATGTTGTCATGATTTGCATTTCCCTGATTGCTAAGGAAGTTGAGCATGATCTTAAGTGTCTTTTGGCCATTTGAACTTCTTCTGTTGAAAAGTCTCTGTTCAGCTCAGTGCCCCATTTTATAATTGGATTGATTAACCTTTTAGGGTCTAATTTCTTGAGTTCTTTGTATATTTTGGATATCAGACCTTTGTCCGTTGCGGGGTTGGTGAAGATCTTCTCCCAGTCAGTGGGTTGCCTTTCTGTCTTAGTGACAGTGTCCTTTGCTTTACAGAAGCTTCTCAGTCTCAGGAGGTCCCATTTATTCAATGATGTCCTTAGTGTTTGTGCTGCTGGGGTTATACGTAGGAAGTGTTCTCCTGTGCCCATTTTTCTACTTCTTTACCTAAACAAGATGTACTCAATGATGTGTGGATCACATCTGCATTTTCCTAACATTTGAAGTACAGGGGTATCCATGGATCTGTTGGCCACTCGTGTACCTCATAGAGGAGGTCTAGACAAATTGTTTTACTGGCTTTAAATTGGTTAAGCTTTTCTTGGTGTTTGTTCCTTTGTATGTCTTGGATGTCAGTTCTTCTTCAGGCACATGAACATGCTAGTATTTTCTTCTTCTAACCATCTCGCCTTACTCTGCTTGGTGGTGTCTCTGAAGCATGCTGGCTCATGGTGATAGAGCTGTGAGTCTTTATTATCCTAACAAAATGTTTTGCCTGATTCAGTCCAAAGAACCTGGGCCCTGGCTCTATGTCTGCACTTGGCCTCATCAAACTCAGCAGGCATGCTCTTAACCACCAAGACATCTCTCCTGCGTCTTCCTTCTGCTTCCAGTAGAGGGCACCAAACCTCATTTTGGAGCAATTATGTGATGTCCAGGAATCGAACTTCTGATCTTTGGAAGAGCAGGCAATGCTCTTAACCTCTGAGCCATCTCTCCGACCCGTTTTTCAACTTCTTTAACTAAACCAGGTTTACTCAATGTGGTGTGTGGATCACATCTGCATTCCCCTAACATGTGGAGTACAAGGGTCTCCATGGACCTATTGGCTGTTCATGTACCTCATAGAGGGGGTCAGGATAAATTGTTTCTCTGGCTTTAAATTGGTTAACATTTTGCTGGTGTTTGTAGTCCTTTGATTGTCTTGGATGTGAGTTCTCTTTAAGACACATGAACATGCCAGTGTTTTCTTCTTCTAGTCATCTTGCTTTACTCTCCTTAGGGTTTTCTCTGAAGCACGATGGCTCTTGGTGATAGAATTGTGTGTCTTTAACATCCTAAAAAAACGTTTGTCTAATTCAGGCACAATAAGGTGGCCCTGGCCTTTGCCCTGACTCTATGTCTGCACTTGGCCTCATCAATTTAGCAGGCAATGGTCTTAAGCACTGAGGCATCTCTCCTGCCTCTTCCTTCTGTTGCCTGTAGATGGCACCAAATCTCATTTTGAGAGCAAAACTGGGGTTGCCAGGAATCGAACTTCTGACCTTTAGAAGGGCAGCCAGGATTCTTAACCACTGAGCTATCTCTCAAGCGCTTCTTTCTGCATCCAAAACATGGCACAAGACCTCAGTACATATGGTTGTGAGCCATTATGTGGTTGCTTTAAATTGAATACAGGGGGATGAAAGAGCACGAAATGCTCTTAAACACTGAGCCATCTCTCCAACCCGTTTTTCTACTTCTTTACCTAAACCAGATGTACTCAATGATGTGTGGATCACATCTGTATTTTCTTAACGTTTGAAGTACAGGGGTCTCCATGGATCTGTTGGCCATTCGTGTACCTCATAGAGGAGGTCTAGACAAATTGTTTCACTGGCTTTAAATTGGTTAAGCTTTTGTTGGTGTTTTTTCCTTTGTATGTCTTGGATGTCAGTTCTTCTTCAGGCACATGAACATGCTAGTATTTTCTTCTTCTAACCATCTTGCCTTACTCTGCTTGGTGGTGTCTCTGAAGCATGCTGGCTCATGGTGATAGAGCTGTGAGTCTTTATTATCCTAACAAAATGTTTTGCCTGATTCAGTCCCAACAACCTGGGCCCTGGCTGTATGTCTGCACTTGGCCTCATCAAACTCAGCAGGCATGCTCTTAACCACCAAGACATTTCTCCTGCCACTTCCTTCTGCTTCAAGTAGAGGGCACCAAACCTCGTTTTGAAGCAATTATGTGATGTCCAGGAATCGAACTTCTGATCTTTGGAAGAGCAGGCAATGCTCTTAACCACTGAGCCAACTCTCCGACCCGTTTTTCAACTTCTTTAACTAAACCAGGTTTACTCAATGTGGTGTGTGGATCACATCTGCATTCCCCTAACATGTGGATTACAGGGGTCTCCATGGACCTATTGGCTGTTCATGTACCTCATAGAGGGGGTCAGGATAAATTGTTTCTCTGGCTTTAAATTGGTTAACATTTTGCTGGTGTTTGTAGTCCTTTGATTGTCTTGGATGTGAGTCCTTTTTAAGGCACATGAACATGCCAGTGTTTTTTTCTTCTAGCCATCTTGCCTTACTCTCCTTAGTGTTGTCTCTGAAGCACAATGTCTCATGGTGATAGAGCTGTGAGTCTTTAACATCCTAAAAAAAACGTTTGACTAATTCAGTCACAATAACGTGGGCCCTGGCCTTTGCCCTGACTCTATGTCTGCACTTGGCCTCATCAAACTCAGGAGCCAATGCTCTTAAGCATTGAGCCATCTCTCACGCCTCTTCCTTCTGTTGCCAGTAGATGGCACCAAATCTCATTTTGAGAGCAAAACTGTGGTTGCCAGGAATCGAATTTCTGACCTTTAGAAGGACAGCCAGGATTCTTAACCACTGAGCTATCTCTCGAGCGCTTCTTTCTGCATCCAAAGAGGGCACAAGACCTCAGTGCAGATGGTTGTGAGCCATTATGTGGCTGCTTGAAATGAATACAGGAGGATGAAAGAGCAGGAAATGCTCTTAAACACTCAGCCATCTCTGCAAACCGTTTTTCTACTTCTTTACCTAAACCAGATGTACTCAATGATGTGTGGATCACATCTGCATTGTGAAGTACGGCTGTCTCTATGGATCTGTTGGCTATTCGTGTACAACTGTTTAGACAAATTGTTTCACTGACTTTAAATTGGTTAAACTTTTGTTGGTGATTGTTCCTTTGTATGTCTTGGATGTGAATTCCCCTTCAGGCACATGAACATGCTAGTATTTTCTTCTACTAACCATCTTGCCTTACTCTGCTTGGTGGTGTCTCTGAAGCATGCTGGCTCATGGTGATAGAGCTGTGAGTCTTTATTATCCTAACAAAATGTTTTGCCTGATTCAGTCCTAACAACCTGGGCCATGGCCTCATCAAACTCAGCAGGCATGCTCTTAACCACCAAGACATCTCTCCTGCCTCTTCCTTCCATTCCAGTAGAGGGCACCAAACCTCGTTTTGAAGCAATTATGTGTTGTCCAGGAATCGAACTTCTGATCTTTGGAAGAGCAGGCAATGCTCTTAACCACTGAGCCAACTCTCCGACCCGTTTTTCAACTTCTTTAACTAAACCAGGATTACTCAATGTGGTGTGTGGATCACATCTGCATTCCCCTAACATGTGGAGTACAGGGGTCTCCATGGACCTATTGGCTGTTCATGTACCTCATAGAGGGGGTCAGGATGAATTGTTTCTCTGGCTTTAAATTGGTTAACATTTTGCTAGTGTATGTAGTCCTTTGATTGTCTTGGATGTGAGTTCTCTTTAAGGCACATGAACATGCCAGTGTTTTCTTCTTCTAGCCATCTTGCCTTACTCTCCTTAGTGTTTTCTCTGAAGCACGATGGCTCTTGGTGATAGAGCTCTGAGTCTTTAACATCCTAAAAAAACGTTTGCCTAATTCAGTCACAATAACGTGGGCCCTGGACTTTGCCCTGACTCTATGTCTGCACTTGGCCTCATCAAACTCAGCAGCCAATGCTCTTAAGAACTGTGCCATCTCTCCTGCCTCTTCCTTCTGTTGCCAGTAGATGGCACCAAATCTCATTTTGAGAGCAAAACTGTGGTTGCCAGGAATCGAACTTCTGACCTTTAGAAGGGCAGCCAGGATTCTTAACCCCTGAGCTATCTCTCGAGCGCTTCTTTCTGCATCCAAAAGAGGGCACAAGACCTCAGTGCAGATGGTTGTGAGCCATTATGTGGTTGCTTGAAATTGAATACAGGAGTATGAAAGAGCACGAAATGCTCTTAAACACTCAGCCATTTCTCCAACCCATTTTTCTACTTCTTTACCTAAACCAGATGTACTCAAAGATGTGTGGATCACATCTGCATTTTCCTAACATTTGAAGTACAGGGGTCTCCATGGATCTGTTGGCCACTCCTGTACCTCATAGAGGAGGTCTAGACAAATTGTTTCACTGGCTTTAAATTGGTTAAGCTTTTGTTGGTGTTTGTTCCTTTGTATGTCTTGGATGTGACTTCTTCTTCAGGCACATAAAAATGCTAGTATTTTCTTCTCCTAACCATCTTGCCTTACTCTGCTTGGTGGTGTTTCTGAAGCATGCTGGCTTTTGGTGATAGAGCTGTGAGTCTTTATTATCCTAACAAAATGTTTTGCCTGATTCAGTCCCAACAACCTGGGCCCTGGCTGTATGTCTGCACTTGGCCTCATCAAACTCAGCAGGCATGCTCTTAACCACCAAGACATTTCTCCTGCCACTTCCTTCTGCTTCAAGTAGAGGGCACCAAACCTCGTTTTGAAGAAATTATGTGATGTCCAGGAATCGAACTTCTGATCTTTGGAAGAGCAGGCAATGCTCTTAACCACTGAGCCAACTCTCCGACCCGTTTTTCAACTTCTTTAACTAAACCAGGTTTACTCAATGTGGTGTGTGGATCACATCTGCATTCCCCTAACATGTGGAGTACAGGGGTCTCCATGGACCTATTGGCTGTTCATGTACCTCATAGAGGGGGTCAGGATGAATTGTTTCTCTGGCTTTAAATTGGTTAACATTTTGCTAGTGTATGTAGTCCTTTGATTGTCTTGGATGTGAGTTCTCTTTAAGGCACATGAACATGCCAGTGTTTTCTTCTTCTAGCCATCTTGCCTTACTCTCCTTAGTGTTTTCTCTGAAGCACGATGGCTCTTGGTGATAGAGCTGTGAGTCTTTAACATCCTAAAAAAACGTTTGTCTAATTCAGTCACAGTAACGTGGGCCCTGGCCTTTGCCCTTACTCTATGTCTGCACTTGGCCTCATCAAAACTCAGCAGCCAATGCTCTTAAGCACTGAGCCATCTCTCCTGCCTCTTCCTTCTGTTGCCAGTAGATGGCACCAATTCTCATTTTGAGAGCAAAACTGTGGTTGCCAGGAATCGAACTTCTGACCTTTAGAAGGGCAGCCAGGATTCTTAACCCCTGAGCTATCTCTCGAGCGCTTCTTTCTGCATCCAAAAGAGGGCACAAGACCTCAGTGCAGATGGTTGTGAGCCATTATGTGGTTGCTTGAAATTGAATACAGGAGGATGAAAGAGCAGGAAATGCTCTTAAACACTCAGCCATATCTCCAACCCGTTTTTCTACTTCTTTTTTTTTCCTTGCTGATTTTTTTATTAATTAATTAATTTAATTATTAAAGATTTCTGCCTCTTCCCTGCCACCACCTCCCATTCCCTCCCCCTCCCCCAATCAAGTCTTCCTTCCTCCTCAGCCCAAAGAGCAAGCAGGTTTCTCTGCCCTGTGGGAGGTCCAAGGACCACCCACCTCCATCCAGGTCTATTAAGGTGAGCATCCAAACTACCTGGGCTCCCACAAAGCCATTACGTGCAATAGGATCAAGAACCCATTGCCATTGTTCTTCAGTTCTCAGTAGTCCTCATTGTCCATTATGTTCAGCGAGACCGGTTTTGTCCCATGCTTTTTCAGTCCCCGGCCAGCTGGCCTTGGTGAGTTCCCGATAGATCATCCCCATTGCCTCAGTGTGTGGGTGCACCCCTCGCCGTCCTGAGTTCCTTGCTCGTGCTCACTCTCCTTCTGCTCCTCCTTTGGATCGTGAGACTTCATTCCAGTGCTCCAATGTTGGTCTCTGTCTCTGTCTTCTTTCATCGCTTGATGAAGGTTAATATTCAGGGGGATGCTTATATGTTTTTCTTTGGGTTCACCTTCTTATTTAGCTTCTCTAGAGTCACGAATTATAGTCTCAATGTCCTTTATTTATGGCTAGAACCCAAATATGAGTGAGTACATCCCATGTTCCTCTTTTTGGGTCTGGCTTACCTCACTCAGGATAGTGTTTTCAATTTCCGTCCATTTGTATGCAAAATTCAAGAAGTCATTGTTTTTTACTGCTGAGTAGTACTCTAATATGTATATATTCCATACTTTCTTCATCCATTCGTCCATTGAAGGACATCTAGGTTGTTTCCAGGTTCTGGCTATTACAAACAATGCTGCTATGAACATAGTTGAGCATATACTTTTGTTGTATGTTTGGCTATCTCTTGGGTATATTCCCAAAAGTGGTATTGCTGGGTCGAGAGGTAGGTTGAGCCCGACTTTCCTGAGAAACCGCCACACTGCTTTCCAAAGTGGTTGCACAAGTTTGCATTCCCACCAGCAATGGATGAGAGTGCCCCTTTCTCCACAACCTCTCCAGCAGAGGCTATCATTGGTGTTTTTGATTTTAGCCATTTTGACCGGTGTAAGATGGTATCTTAATGTTGTCATGATTTGCATTTCCCTGATTGCTAAGGAAGTTGAGCATGATCTTAAGTGTCTTTTGGCCATTTGAACTTCTTCTGTTGAAAAGTCTCTGTTCAGCTCAGTGCCCCATTTTATAATTGGATTGATTAACCTTTTAGGGTCTAATTTCTTGAGTTCTTTGTATATTTTGGATATCAGACCTTTGTCCGTTGCGGGGTTGGTGAAGATCTTCTCCCAGTCAGTGGGTTGCCTTTCTGTCTTAGTGACAGTGTCCTTTGCTTTACAGAAGCTTCTCAGTCTCAGGAGGTCCCATTTATTCAATGATGTCCTTAGTGTTTGTGCTGCTGGGGTTATACGTAGGAAGTGTTCTCCTGTGCCCATTTTTCTACTTCTTTACCTAAACAAGATGTACTCAATGATGTGTGGATCACATCTGCATTTTCCTAACATTTGAAGTACAGGGGTCTCCATGGATCTGTTGGCCACTCGTGTACCTCATAGAGGAGGTCTAGACAAATTGTTTTACTGGCTTTAAATTGGTTAAGCTTTTCTTGGTGTTTGTTCCTTTGTATGTCTTGGATGTCAGTTCTTCTTCAGGCACATGAACATGCTAGTATTTTCTTCTTCTAACCATCTCGCCTTACTCTGCTTGGTGGTGTCTCTGAAGCATGCTGGCTCATGGTGATAGAGCTGTGAGTCTTTATTATCCTAACAAAATGTTTTGCCTGATTCAGTCCAAAGAACCTGGGCCCTGGCTCTATGTCTGCACTTGGCCTCATCAAACTCAGCAGGCATGCTCTTAACCACCAAGACATCTCTCCTGCGTCTTCCTTCTGCTTCCAGTAGAGGGCACCAAACCTCATTTTGGAGCAATTATGTGATGTCCAGGAATCGAACTTCTGATCTTTGGAAGAGCAGGCAATGCTCTTAACCTCTGAGCCATCTCTCCGACCCGTTTTTCAACTTCTTTAACTAAACCAGGTTTACTCAATGTGGTGTGTGGATCACATCTGCATTCCCCTAACATGTGGAGTACAAGGGTCTCCATGGACCTATTGGCTGTTCATGTACCTCATAGAGGGGGTCAGGATAAATTGTTTCTCTGGCTTTAAATTGGTTAACATTTTGCTGGTGTTTGTAGTCCTTTGATTGTCTTGGATGTGAGTTCTCTTTAAGACACATGAACATGCCAGTGTTTTCTTCTTCTAGTCATCTTGCTTTACTCTCCTTAGGGTTTTCTCTGAAGCACGATGGCTCTTGGTGATAGAATTGTGTGTCTTTAACATCCTAAAAAAACGTTTGTCTAATTCAGGCACAATAAGGTGGCCCTGGCCTTTGCCCTGACTCTATGTCTGCACTTGGCCTCATCAATTTAGCAGGCAATGGTCTTAAGCACTGAGGCATCTCTCCTGCCTCTTCCTTCTGTTGCCTGTAGATGGCACCAAATCTCATTTTGAGAGCAAAACTGGGGTTGCCAGGAATCGAACTTCTGACCTTTAGAAGGGCAGCCAGGATTCTTAACCACTGAGCTATCTCTCAAGCGCTTCTTTCTGCATCCAAAACATGGCACAAGACCTCAGTACATATGGTTGTGAGCCATTATGTGGTTGCTTTAAATTGAATACAGGGGGATGAAAGAGCACGAAATGCTCTTAAACACTGAGCCATCTCTCCAACCCGTTTTTCTACTTCTTTACCTAAACCAGATGTACTCAATGATGTGTGGATCACATCTGTATTTTCTTAACGTTTGAAGTACAGGGGTCTCCATGGATCTGTTGGCCATTCGTGTACCTCATAGAGGAGGTCTAGACAAATTGTTTCACTGGCTTTAAATTGGTTAAGCTTTTGTTGGTGTTTTTTCCTTTGTATGTCTTGGATGTCAGTTCTTCTTCACATGAACATGCTAGTATTTTATTCTTCTAACCATCCTGCCTTACTCTGCTGGTGGTGTTTCTGAAGTATGCTGGCTCAAGGTGATAGAGCTGTGAGTCTTTATTATCCAACAAAATGTTTTGCTTGATTCAGTCCCAACAACCTGGGCCCTGGCTGTATGTCTGCACTTGGCCTCATCAAACTCAGCAGGCATGCTCTTAACCACCAAGACATCTCTCCTGCCTCTTCCTTCTGCTTCCAGTAGAGGGCACCAAACCTCATTTTGAAGCCATTATGTGATGTCCAGGAATTGAACTTCTGATCTTTGGAAGAGCAGGCAATGCTCTTAACCACTGAGCCATCTCTCCGACCCGTTTTTCAACTTCTTTAACTAAACCAGGTTTACTCAATGTGGTGTGTGGATCACATCTGCATTCCCCTAACATGTGGAGTACAGGGGTCTCCATGGACCTATTGGCTGTTCATGTAACTCATAGAGGGTGTCAGGATAAATTGTTCCTCTGACTTTAAATTTGTTAACATTTTCCTGGTGTTTGCAGTCCTTTGATTGTTTTGGATGTGAGTTCTCATTAAGGCACATGAACATGCCAGTGTTTTCTTCTTCTAGCCATCTTGCCTTACTCTCCTTAGTGTTGTCTCTGAAGCACGATGTTTCATGGTGATAGAGCTGTGAGTCTTTAACATCATACAAAAACGTTTGCCTAATTTAGTCACAATAACGTGGGCCCTTGACTTGCCCTGACTCTATGTCTGCACTTGGCCTCATCAAACTCAGCAGGCAATGCTCTTAAGCACTGAGCCATCTCTCCTGCCTCTTCCTTCTGTTGCCAGTAGATGGCACCAAATCTCATTTCGAGAGCAAAACTGTGGTTGCCAGGAATCGAACTTCTGACCTTTAGAACGGCAGCCAGTATTCTTAACCACTGAGCTATCTCTCAAGCGCTTCTTTCTAGATCCAAAAGACGGCACAAGACCTCAGTGCAGATGTTTCTGAGCCATTATGTGGTTGCTTGAAATTGAATACCGGAGGATGAAAGAGCAGGAAATGCTCTTAAACAGTGAGCCATCTCTCCAACCCGTTTTTCTACTTCTTTACCTAAACCAGATATACTCAATGATGTGTGGATCACATCTGCATTTTGCTAATATTTGAAGTCCAGGGGTCTCCATGGATCTGTTGGCCATTCATGTACCTCATAGAGGAAGTTTAGACAAATTGTTTCACTGGCTTTAAATTGTTTAAGCTTTTGTTGGTGTTTGTTCCTTTGTATGTCTTGTATGTGAGTTCTTCTTCAGGCACATGAACATGCTAGTATTTTATTCTTCTAACCATCCTGCCTTACTCTGCTTGGTGGTGTCTCTGAAGCATGCTGGCTCAAGGTGATAGAGCTGTGAGTCTTTATTATCCAACAAAATGTTTTGCCTGATTCAGTCCCAACAACCTGGGCCCTGGCTGTATGTCTGCACTTGGCCTCATCAAACTCAGCAGGCATGCTCTTAACCACCAAGACATCTCTCCTGCCTCTTCCTTCTCCTTCCAGTAGAGGGCACCAAACCTCATTTTGAAGCAATTATGTGATGTCCTGGAATCGAACTTCTGATCTTTGGAAGAGCAGGCCATGCCCTTATCACTGTGCCATCTCTCCTACCCATTTTTCAACTTCTTTAACTAAACCAGGTTTACTCAATGTGGTGTGTGGATCACATCTGCATTCCCCTAACATGTGGATTACAGGGGTCTCCATGGACCTATTGGCTGTTCATGTACCTCATAGAGGGTGTCAGGATAAATTGTTTCTCTGGCTTTAAATTGGTTAACAATTTGCTGGTGTTTGTAGTCCTTTGATTGTCTTGGATGTGAGTTCTCTTTAAGGCACATGAACATGCCAGTGTTTTCTTCTTCTAGCCATCTTGCCTTACTCTCCTTAGTGTTGTCTCTGAAGCACGATGTCTCATGGTGATAGAGCTGTGAGTCTTTAACATCCTAAAAAAAACGTTTGCCTAATTCAGTCACAATAACGTGGGCCCTGGCCTTTGCCCTGACTCTATGTCTGCACTTGGCCTCATCAAACACAGCAGGCAATGCTCTTAAGCATTGAGCCATCTCTCCCGCCTCTTCCTTCTGTTGCCAGTAGATGGCACCAAATCTCAATTTGAGAGCAAAACTGTGGTTGCCAGGAATCGAACTTCTGACCTTTAGAAGGACAGCCAGGATTCTTAACCACTGAGCTATCTCTCGATCGCTTCTTTCTGCATCCAAAAGAGGGCACAAGACCTCAGTGCAGATGGTTGTGAGCCATTATGTGGTTGCTTGAAATGAATACAGGAGGATGAAAGAGCACGAAATGCTCTTAAACACTCAGCCATCTCTGCAAACCGTTTTTCTACTTCTTTACCTAAACCAGATGTACTCAATGATGTGTGGATCACATCTGCATTGTGAAGTACGGCAGTCTCTATGGATCTGTTGGCTATTCGTGTACAAATGTTTAGACAAATTGTTTCACTGACTTTAAATTGGTTAAGCTTTTGTTGGTATTTGTTCCTTTATATGTCTTGGATGTGAGTTCTCCTTAAGGCACATGAACATGCTAGTATTTTCTTCTTCTAACCATCTTGCCTTACTCTGCTTGGTGGTGTCTCTGAAGCATGCTGGCTCATGGTGATAGAGCTGTGAGTCTTTATTATCCTAACAAAATGTTTTTCCTGATTCAGTCCTAACAACCTGGGCCATGGCCTCATCAAACTCAGCAGGCATGCTCTTAACCACCAAGACATCTCTCCTGCCTCTTCCTTCTGCTTCCAGTAGAGGGCACCAAACCTCATTTTGAAGCCATTATGTGATGTCCAGGAATTGAACTTCTGATCTTTGGAAGAGCAGGCAATGCTCTTAACCACTGAGCCATCTCTCCGACCCGTTTTTCAACTTCTTTAACTAAACCAGGTTTACTCAATGTGGTGTGTGGATCACATCTGCATTCCCCTAACATGTGGAGTACAGGGGTCTCCATGGACCTATTGGCTGTTCATGTAACTCATAGAGGGTGTCAGGATAAATTGTTCCTCTGACTTTAAATTTGTTAACATTTTCCTGGTGTTTGCAGTCCTTTGATTGTTTTGGATGTGAGTTCTCATTAAGGCACATGAACATGCCAGTGTTTTCTTCTTCTAGCCATCTTGCCTTACTCTCCTTAGTGTTGTCTCTGAAGCACGATGTTTCATGGTGATAGAGCTGTGAGTCTTTAACATCATACAAAAACGTTTGCCTAATTTAGTCACAATAACGTGGGCCCTTGACTTGCCCTGACTCTATGTCTGCACTTGGCCTCATCAAACTCAGCAGGCAATGCTCTTAAGCACTGAGCCATCTCTCCTGCCTCTTCCTTCTGTTGCCAGTAGATGGCACCAAATCTCATTTCGAGAGCAAAACTGTGGTTGCCAGGAATCGAACTTCTGACCTTTAGAACGGCAGCCAGTATTCTTAACCACTGAGCTATCTCTCAAGCGCTTCTTTCTAGATCCAAAAGACGGCACAAGACCTCAGTGCAGATGTTTCTGAGCCATTATGTGGTTGCTTGAAATTGAATACCGGAGGATGAAAGAGCAGGAAATGCTCTTAAACAGTGAGCCATCTCTCCAACCCGTTTTTCTACTTCTTTACCTAAACCAGATATACTCAATGATGTGTGGATCACATCTGCATTTTGCTAATATTTGAAGTCCAGGGGTCTCCATGGATCTGTTGGCCATTCATGTACCTCATAGAGGAAGTTTAGACAAATTGTTTCACTGGCTTTAAATTGTTTAAGCTTTTGTTGGTGTTTGTTCCTTTGTATGTCTTGTATGTGAGTTCTTCTTCAGGCACATGAACATGCTAGTATTTTATTCTTCTAACCATCCTGCCTTACTCTGCTTGGTGGTGTCTCTGAAGCATGCTGGCTCAAGGTGATAGAGCTGTGAGTCTTTATTATCCAACAAAATGTTTTGCCTGATTCAGTCCCAACAACCTGGGCCCTGGCTGTATGTCTGCACTTGGCCTCATCAAACTCAGCAGGCATGCTCTTAACCACCAAGACATCTCTCCTGCCTCTTCCTTCTCCTTCCAGTAGAGGGCACCAAACCTCATTTTGAAGCAATTATGTGATGTCCTGGAATCGAACTTCTGATCTTTGGAAGAGCAGGCCATGCCCTTATCACTGTGCCATCTCTCCTACCCATTTTTCAACTTCTTTAACTAAACCAGGTTTACTCAATGTGGTGTGTGGATCACATCTGCATTCCCCTAACATGTGGATTACAGGGGTCTCCATGGACCTATTGGCTGTTCATGTACCTCATAGAGGGTGTCAGGATAAATTGTTTCTCTGGCTTTAAATTGGTTAACAATTTGCTGGTGTTTGTAGTCCTTTGATTGTCTTGGATGTGAGTTCTCTTTAAGGCACATGAACATGCCAGTGTTTTCTTCTTCTAGCCATCTTGCCTTACTCTCCTTAGTGTTGTCTCTGAAGCACGATGTCTCATGGTGATAGAGCTGTGAGTCTTTAACATCCTAAAAAAAACGTTTGCCTAATTCAGTCACAATAACGTGGGCCCTGGCCTTTGCCCTGACTCTATGTCTGCACTTGGCCTCATCAAACACAGCAGGCAATGCTCTTAAGCATTGAGCCATCTCTCCCGCCTCTTCCTTCTGTTGCCAGTAGATGGCACCAAATCTCAATTTGAGAGCAAAACTGTGGTTGCCAGGAATCGAACTTCTGACCTTTAGAAGGACAGCCAGGATTCTTAACCACTGAGCTATCTCTCGATCGCTTCTTTCTGCATCCAAAAGAGGGCACAAGACCTCAGTGCAGATGGTTGTGAGCCATTATGTGGTTGCTTGAAATGAATACAGGAGGATGAAAGAGCACGAAATGCTCTTAAACACTCAGCCATCTCTGCAAACCGTTTTTCTACTTCTTTACCTAAACCAGATGTACTCAATGATGTGTGGATCACATCTGCATTGTGAAGTACGGCAGTCTCTATGGATCTGTTGGCTATTCGTGTACAAATGTTTAGACAAATTGTTTCACTGACTTTAAATTGGTTAAGCTTTTGTTGGTATTTGTTCCTTTATATGTCTTGGATGTGAGTTCTCCTTAAGGCACATGAACATGCTAGTATTTTCTTCTTCTAACCATCTTGCCTTACTCTGCTTGGTGGTGTCTCTGAAGCATGCTGGCTCATGGTGATAGAGCTGTGAGTCTTTATTATCCTAACAAAATGTTTTTCCTGATTCAGTCCTAACAACCTGGGCCATGGCCTCATCAAACTCAGCAGGCATGCTCTTAACCACCAAGACATCTCTCCTGCCTCTTCCTTCTGCTTCCAGTAGAGGGCACCAAACCTCATTTTGAAGCCATTATGTGATGTCCAGGAATTGAACTTCTGATCTTTGGAAGAGCAGGCAATGCTCTTAACCACTGAGCCATCTCTCCGACCCGTTTTTCAACTTCTTTAACTAAACCAGGTTTACTCAATGTGGTGTGTGGATCACATCTGCATTCCCCTAACATGTGGAGTACAGGGGTCTCCATGGACCTATTGGCTGTTCATGTAACTCATAGAGGGTGTCAGGATAAATTGTTCCTCTGACTTTAAATTGGTTAACATTTTCCTGGTGTTTGCAGTCCTTTGATTGTTTTGGATGTGAGTTCTCATTAAGGCACATGAACATGCCAGTGTTTTCTTCTTCTAGCCATCTTGCCTTACTCTCCTTAGTGTTGTCTCTGAAGCACGATGTTTCATGGTGATAGAGCTGTGAGTCTTTAACATCATACAAAAACGTTTGCCTAATTTAGTCACAATAACGTGGGCCCTTGACTTGCCCTGACTCTATGTCTGCACTTGGCCTCATCAAACTCAGCAGGCAATGCTCTTAAGCACTGAGCCATCTCTCCTGCCTCTTCCTTCTGTTGCCAGTAGATGGCACCAAATCTCATTTCGAGAGCAAAACTGTGGTTGCCAGGAATCGAACTTCTGACCTTTAGAACGGCAGCCAGTATTCTTAACCACTGAGCTATCTCTCAAGCGCTTCTTTCTAGATCCAAAAGACGGCACAAGACCTCAGTGCAGATGTTTCTGAGCCATTATGTGGTTGCTTGAAATTGAATACCGGAGGATGAAAGAGCAGGAAATGCTCTTAAACAGTGAGCCATCTCTCCAACCCGTTTTTCTACTTCTTTACCTAAACCAGATATACTCAATGATGTGTGGATCACATCTGCATTTTGCTAATATTTGAAGTCCAGGGGTCTCCATGGATCTGTTGGCCATTCATGTACCTCATAGAGGAAGTTTAGACAAATTGTTTCACTGGCTTTAAATTGTTTAAGCTTTTGTTGGTGTTTGTTCCTTTGTATGTCTTGTATGTGAGTTCTTCTTCAGGCACATGAACATGCTAGTATTTTATTCTTCTAACCATCCTGCCTTACTCTGCTTGGTGGTGTCTCTGAAGCATGCTGGCTCAAGGTGATAGAGCTGTGAGTCTTTATTATCCAACAAAATGTTTTGCCTGATTCAGTCCCAACAACCTGGGCCCTGGCTGTATGTCTGCACTTGGCCTCATCAAACTCAGCAGGCATGCTCTTAACCACCAAGACATCTCTCCTGCCTCTTCCTTCTCCTTCCAGTAGAGGGCACCAAACCTCATTTTGAAGCAATTATGTGATGTCCTGGAATCGAACTTCTGATCTTTGGAAGAGCAGGCCATGCCCTTATCACTGTGCCATCTCTCCTACCCATTTTTCAACTTCTTTAACTAAACCAGGTTTACTCAATGTGGTGTGTGGATCACATCTGCATTCCCCTAACATGTGGATTACAGGGGTCTCCATGGACCTATTGGCTGTTCATGTACCTCATAGAGGGTGTCAGGATAAATTGTTTCTCTGGCTTTAAATTGGTTAACAATTTGCTGGTGTTTGTAGTCCTTTGATTGTCTTGGATGTGAGTTCTCTTTAAGGCACATGAACATGCCAGTGTTTTCTTCTTCTAGCCATCTTGCCTTACTCTCCTTAGTGTTGTCTCTGAAGCACGATGTCTCATGGTGATAGAGCTGTAAGTCTTTAACATCCTAAAAAAAACGTTTGCCTAATTCAGTCACAATAACGTGGGCCCTGGCCTTTGCCCTGACTCTATGTCTGCACTTGGCCTCATCAAACACAGCAGGCAATGCTCTTAAGCATTGAGCCATCTCTCCCGCCTCTTCCTTCTGTTGCCAGTAGATGGCACCAAATCTCAATTTGAGAGCAAAACTGTGGTTGCCAGGAATCGAACTTCTGACCTTTAGAAGGACAGCCAGGATTCTTAACCACTGAGCTATCTCTCGATCGCTTCTTTCTGCATCCAAAAGAGGGCACAAGACCTCAGTGCAGATGGTTGTGAGCCATTATGTGGTTGCTTGAAATGAATACAGGAGGATGAAAGAGCACGAAATGCTCTTAAACACTCAGCCATCTCTGCAAACCGTTTTTCTACTTCTTTACCTAAACCAGATGTACTCAATGATGTGTGGATCACATCTGCATTGTGAAGTACGGCAGTCTCTATGGATCTGTTGGCTATTCGTGTACAAATGTTTAGACAAATTGTTTCACTGACTTTAAATTGGTTAAGCTTTTGTTGGTATTTGTTCCTTTATATGTCTTGGATGTGAGTTCTCCTTAAGGCACATGAACATGCTAGTATTTTCTTCTTCTAACCATCTTGCCTTACTCTGCTTGGTGGTGTCTCTGAAGCATGCTGGCTCATGGTGATAGAGCTGTGAGTCTTTATTATCCTAACAAAATGTTTTTCCTGATTCAGTCCTAACAACCTGGGCCATGGCCTCATCAAACTCAGCAGGCATGCTCTTAACCACCAAGACATCTCTCCTGCCTCTTCCTTCTGCTTCCAGTAGAGGGCACCAAACCTCATTTTGAAGCCATTATGTGATGTCCAGGAATTGAACTTCTGATCTTTGGAAGAGCAGGCAATGCTCTTAACCACTGAGCCATCTCTCCGACCCGTTTTTCAACTTCTTTAACTAAACCAGGTTTACTCAATGTGGTGTGTGGATCACATCTGCATTCCCCTAACATGTGGAGTACAGGGGTCTCCATGGACCTATTGGCTGTTCATGTAACTCATAGAGGAGGTCAGGATAAATTGTTCCTCTGACTTTAAATTGGTTAACATTTTCCTGGTGTTTGCAGTCCTTTGATTGTTTTGGATGTGAGTTCTCATTAAGGCACATGAACATGCCAGTGTTTTCTTCTTCTAGCCATCTTGCCTTACTCTCCTTAGTGTTGTCTCTGAAGCACGATGTTTCATGGTGATAGAGCTGTGAGTCTTTAACATCATACAAAAACGTTTGCCTAATTTAGTCACAATAACGTGGGCCCTTGACTTGCCCTGACTCTATGTCTGCACTTGGCCTCATCAAACTCAGCAGGCAATGCTCTTAAGCACTGAGCCATCTCTCCTGCCTCTTCCTTCTGTTGCCAGTAGATGGCACCAAATCTCATTTCGAGAGCAAAACTGTGGTTGCCAGGAATCGAACTTCTGACCTTTAGAACGGCAGCCAGTATTCTTAACCACTGAGCTATCTCTCAAGCGCTTCTTTCTAGATCCAAAAGACGGCACAAGACCTCAGTGCAGATGTTTCTGAGCCATTATGTGGTTGCTTGAAATTGAATACCGGAGGATGAAAGAGCAGGAAATGCTCTTAAACAGTGAGCCATCTCTCCAACCCGTTTTTCTACTTCTTTACCTAAACCAGATATACTCAATGATGTGTGGATCACATCTGCATTTTGCTAATATTTGAAGTCCAGGGGTCTCCATGGATCTGTTGGCCATTCATGTACCTCATAGAGGAAGTTTAGACAAATTGTTTCACTGGCTTTAAATTGTTTAAGCTTTTGTTGGTGTTTGTTCCTTTGTATGTCTTGTATGTGAGTTCTTCTTCAGGCACATGAACATGCTAGTATTTTATTCTTCTAACCATCCTGCCTTACTCTGCTTGGTGGTGTCTCTGAAGCATGCTGGCTCAAGGTGATAGAGCTGTGAGTCTTTATTATCCAACAAAATGTTTTGCCTGATTCAGTCCCAACAACCTGGGCCCTGGCTGTATGTCTGCACTTGGCCTCATCAAACTCAGCAGGCATGCTCTTAACCACCAAGACATCTCTCCTGCCTCTTCCTTCTCCTTCCAGTAGAGGGCACCAAACCTCATTTTGAAGCAATTATGTGATGTCCTGGAATCGAACTTCTGATCTTTGGAAGAGCAGGCCATGCCCTTATCACTGTGCCATCTCTCCTACCCATTTTTCAACTTCTTTAACTAAACCAGGTTTACTCAATGTGGTGTGTGGATCACATCTGCATTCCCCTAACATGTGGATTACAGGGGTCTCCATGGACCTATTGGCTGTTCATGTACCTCATAGAGGGTGTCAGGATAAATTGTTTCTCTGGCTTTAAATTGGTTAACAATTTGCTGGTGTTTGTAGTCCTTTGATTGTCTTGGATGTGAGTTCTCTTTAAGGCACATGAACATGCCAGTGTTTTCTTCTTCTAGCCATCTTGCCTTACTCTCCTTAGTGTTGTCTCTGAAGCACGATGTCTCATGGTGATAGAGCTGTGAGTCTTTAACATCCTAAAAAAAACGTTTGCCTAATTCAGTCACAATAACGTGGGCCCTGGCCTTTGCCCTGACTCTATGTCTGCACTTGGCCTCATCAAACACAGCAGGCAATGCTCTTAAGCATTGAGCCATCTCTCCCGCCTCTTCCTTCTGTTGCCAGTAGATGGCACCAAATCTCAATTTGAGAGCAAAACTGTGGTTGCCAGGAATCGAACTTCTGACCTTTAGAAGGACAGCCAGGATTCTTAACCACTGAGCTATCTCTCGATCGCTTCTTTCTGCATCCAAAAGAGGGCACAAGACCTCAGTGCAGATGGTTGTGAGCCATTATGTGGTTGCTTGAAATGAATACAGGAGGATGAAAGAGCACGAAATGCTCTTAAACACTCAGCCATCTCTGCAAACCGTTTTTCTACTTCTTTACCTAAACCAGATGTACTCAATGATGTGTGGATCACATCTGCATTTTGAAGTACAGCAGTCTCTATGGATCTGTTGGCTATTCGTGTACAAAAATTTAGACAAATTGTTTCACTGACTTTAAATTGGTTAAGCTTTTGTTGGTGATTGTTCCTTTGTATGTCTTGGATGTGAGTTCCCCTTCAGGCACATGAACATGCTAGTATTTTGTTCTTCTAACCATCTTGCCTTACTCTGCTTGGTGGTGTCTCTGAAGCATGCTGGCTCATGGTGATAGAGCTGTGAGTCTTTATTATCCTAACAAAATGTTTTGCCTGATTCAGTCCCAACAACCTGGGCCCTGGCTGTATGTCTGCACTTGGCCTCATCAAACTCAGCAGGCATGCTCTTAACCACCAAGACATCTCTCCTGCCTCTTCCTTCTGCTTCCAGTAGAGGGCACCAAACCTCATTTTGAAGCAATTATGTGATGTCCAGGAATCGAACTTCTGATCTTTGGAAGATCAGGCAATGCTCTTAACCACTGAGCCATCTCTCCGACCCGTTTTTCAACTTCTTTAACTAAACCAGGTTTACTCAATGTGGTGTGTGGATCACATCTGCATTCCCCTAACAGGTGGAGTACAGGGGTCTCCATGGACCTATTGGCTGTTCATGTAACTCATAGAGGAGGTCAGGATAAATTGTTCCTCTGGCTTTAAATTTGTTAACATTTTCCTGGTGTTTGTAGTCCTTTGATTGTTTTGGATGTGAGTTCTCTTTAAGGCACATGAACATGCCAGTGTTTTCTTCTTCTAGCCATCTTGCCTTACTCTCCTTAGTGTTGTCTCTGAAGCACGATGTTTCATGGTGATAGAGCTGTGAGTCTTTAACATCATACAAAAACGTTTGCCTAATTTAGTCACAATAACGTGGGCCCTTGACTTGCCCTGACTCTATATCTGCACTTGGCCTCATCACTCAGCAGGCAATGCTCTTAAGCACTGAGCCATCTCTCCTGCCTCTTCCTTCTGTTGCCAGTAGATGGCACCAAATCTCATTTTGAGATCAAAACTGGGGTTGCCAGGAATCGAACTTCTGACCTTTAGGAGGGCAGCCAGGAATCTTAACCTCTGAGCTATCTCTCGAGCGCTTCTTTCTGCATCGAAAAGAGTGCACAAGACATCAGTGCAGATGGTTGTGAGCCATTATGTGGTTGCTTGAAATTGAATACAGGAGGATGAAAGAGCACGAAATGCTCTTAAACACTGAGCCATCTCTCCAACCCGTTTTTCTACTTCTTTACCTAAACCAGATGTACTCAATGATGTGTGGATCACATCTGCATTTTGAAGTACAGCAGTCTCCATGGATCTGTTGGCCATTCATGTACAAATGTTTAGAGAAATTGTTTCACTGACTTTAAATTGGTTAATCTTTTGTTGGTGTTTGTTCCTTTGTATGTATTGGATGTGAGTTCTTCAGGCACATGAACATGCTAGTATTTTCTTCTTCTAACAATCTTGCCTTACTCTGCTTGTTGGTGTCTCTGAAGCATGCTGGCTCATGGTGATAGAGCTGTGAGTCTTTATTATCCTAACAAAATGTTTTGCCTGATTCAGTCCCAACAACCTGGGCCCTGGCTGTATGTCTGCACTTGGCCTCATCAAACTCAGCAGGCATGCTCTTAACCACCAAGACATCTCTCCTGTCTCTTCCATCTGCTTCCAGTAGAGGGCACCAAACCTCATTTTGAAGCAATTATGTGATGTCCAGGAATCGAACTTCTGATCTTTGGAAGAGCAGGCAATGCTCTTAACCTCTGAGCCATCTCTCCGACCCGTTTTTCAACTTCTTTAACTAAACCAGGTTTACTCAATGAGGTGTGTGGATCACATCTGCATTCCCCTAACATGTGGAGTACAGGGGTCTCCATGGACCTATTGGCTGTTCATGTACCTCATAGAGGGGGTCAGGATAAATTGTTTCTCTGGCTTTAAATTGGTTAACATTTTGCTGGTGTTTGTAGTCCTTTGATTGTCTTGGATGTGAGTTCTCTTTAAGGCACATGAACATGCCAGTGTTTTCTTCTTCTGGTCATCTTGCTTTACTCTCCTTAGGGTTTTCTCTGAAGCATGATGGCTCTTGGTGATAGAGTTGTGTGTCTTTAACATCCTAAAAAAACATTTGTCTAATTCAGTCACAATAAGGTGGCCCTGGCCTTTGCCCTGACTCTATGTCTGCACTTGGCCTCATCAATTTAGCAGGCAATGCTCTTAAGCACTGAGCCATCTCTCCTGCCTCTTCCTTCTGTTGCCAGTAGATTGCACCAAATCTCATTTTGAGAGCAAAACTGTGGTTGTCAGGAATCGAACTTCTGACCTTTAGAAGGACAGCCAGGATTCTTAACCACTGAGCTCTCTCTCGAGCGCTTCTTTCTGCATCCAAAACAGGGCACAAGACCTCAGTACAGATGGTTGTGAGCCATTATGTGGTTGCTTTAAATTGAATACAGGAGGATGAAAGAGCACGAAATGCTCTTAAACACTGAGCCATCTCTCCAACCCGTTTTTCTACTTCTTTACCTAAACCAGATGTACTCAATGATGTGTGGATCACATCTGCATTGTGAAGTACGGCAGTCTCTATGGATCTGTTGTCTATTCGTGTACAAATGTTTAGACAAATTGTTTCACTGACTTTAAATTGGTTAAGCTTTTGTTGGTATTTGTTCCTTTATATGTCTTGGATGTGAGTTCTCCTTAAGGCACATGAACATGCTAGTATTTTCTTCTTCTAACCATCTTGCCTTACTCTGCTTGGTGGTGTCTCTGAAGCATGCTGGCTCATGGTGATAGAGCTGTGAGTCTTTATTATCCTAACAAAATGTTTTTCCTGATTCAGTCCTAACAACCTGGGCCATGGCCTCATCAAACTCAGCAGGCATGCTCTTAACCACCAAGACATCTCTCCTGCCTCTTCCTTCTGCTTCCAGTAGAGGGCACCAAACCTCATTTTGAAGCCATTATGTGATGTCCAGGAATTGAACTTCTGATCTTTGGAAGAGCAGGCAATGCTCTTAACCACTGAGCCATCTCTCCGACCCGTTTTTCAACTTCTTTAACTAAACCAGGTTTACTCAATGTGGTGTGTGGATCACATCTGCATTCCCCTAACATGTGGAGTACAGGGGTCTCCATGGACCTATTGGCTGTTCATGTAACTCATAGAGGAGGTCAGGATAAATTGTTCCTCTGACTTTAAATTGGTTAACATTTTCCTGGTGTTTGCAGTCCTTTGATTGTTTTGGATGTGAGTTCTCATTAAGGCACATGAACATGCCAGTGTTTTCTTCTTCTAGCCATCTTGCCTTACTCTCCTTAATGTTGTCTCTGAAGCACGATGTTTCATGGTGATAGAGCTGTGAGTCTTTAACATCATACAAAAACGTTTGCCTAATTTAGTCACAATAACGTGGGCCCTTGACTTGCCCTGACTCTATGTCTGCACTTGGCCTCATCAAACTCAGCAGGCAATGCTCTTAAGCACTGAGCCATCTCTCCTGCCTCTTCCTTCTGTTGCCAGTAGATGGCACCAAATCTCATTTCGAGAGCAAAACTGTGGTTGCCAGGAATCGAACTTCTGACCTTTAGAACGGCAGCCAGTATTCTTAACCACTGAGCTATCTCTCAAGCGCTTCTTTCTAGATCCAAAAGACGGCACAAGACCTCAGTGCAGATGTTTCTGAGCCATTATGTGGTTGCTTGAAATTGAATACCGGAGGATGAAAGAGCAGGAAATGCTCTTAAACAGTGAGCCATCTCTCCAACCCGTTTTTCTACTTCTTTACCTAAACCAGATATACTCAATGATGTGTGGATCACATCTGCATTTTGCTAATATTTGAAGTCCAGGGGTCTCCATGGATCTGTTGGCCATTCATGTACCTCATAGAGGAAGTTTAGACAAATTGTTTCACTGGCTTTAAATTGTTTAAGCTTTTGTTGGTGTTTGTTCCTTTGTATGTCTTGTATGTGAGTTCTTCTTCAGGCACATGAACATGCTAGTATTTTATTCTTCTAACCATCCTGCCTTACTCTGCTTGGTGGTGTCTCTGAAGCATGCTGGCTCAAGGTGATAGAGCTGTGAGTCTTTATTATCCAACAAAATGTTTTGCCTGATTCAGTCCCAACAACCTGGGCCCTGGCTGTATGTCTGCACTTGGCCTCATCAAACTCAGCAGGCATGCTCTTAACCACCAAGACATCTCTCCTGCCTCTTCCTTCTCCTTCCAGTAGAGGGCACCAAACCTCATTTTGAAGCAATTATGTGATGTCCTGGAATCGAACTTCTGATCTTTGGAAGAGCAGGCCATGCCCTTATCACTGTGCCATCTCTCCTACCCATTTTTCAACTTCTTTAACTAAACCAGGTTTACTCAATGTGGTGTGTGGATCACATCTGCATTCCCCTAACATGTGGATTACAGGGGTCTCCATGGACCTATTGGCTGTTCATGTACCTCATAGAGGGTGTCAGGATAAATTGTTTCTCTGGCTTTAAATTGGTTAACAATTTGCTGGTGTTTGTAGTCCTTTGATTGTCTTGGATGTGAGTTCTCTTTAAGGCACATGAACATGCCAGTGTTTTCTTCTTCTAGCCATCTTGCCTTACTCTCCTTAGTGTTGTCTCTGAAGCACGATGTCTCATGGTGATAGAGCTGTGAGTCTTTAACATCCTAAAAAAAACGTTTGCCTAATTCAGTCACAATAACGTGGGCCCTGGCCTTTGCCCTGACTCTATGTCTGCACTTGGCCTCATCAAACACAGCAGGCAATGCTCTTAAGCATTGAGCCATCTCTCCCGCCTCTTCCTTCTGTTGCCAGTAGATGGCACCAAATCTCAATTTGAGAGCAAAACTGTGGTTGCCAGGAATCGAACTTCTGACCTTTAGAAGGACAGCCAGGATTCTTAACCACTGAGCTATCTCTCGATCGCTTCTTTCTGCATCCAAAAGAGGGCACAAGACCTCAGTGCAGATGGTTGTGAGCCATTATGTGGTTGCTTGAAATGAATACAGGAGGATGAAAGAGCACGAAATGCTCTTAAACACTCAGCCATCTCTGCAAACCGTTTTTCTACTTCTTTACCTAAACCAGATGTACTCAATGATGTGTGGATCACATCTGCATTTTGAAGTACAGCAGTCTCTATGGATCTGTTGGCTATTCGTGTACAAAAATTTAGACAAATTGTTTCACTGACTTTAAATTGGTTAAGCTTTTGTTGGTGATTGTTCCTTTGTATGTCTTGGATGTGAGTTCCCCTTCAGGCACATGAATATGCTAGTATTTTGTTCTTCTAACCATCTTGCCTTACTCTGCTTGGTGGTGTCTCTGAAGCATGCTGGCTCATGGTGATAGAGCTGTGAGTCTTTATTATCCTAAAAAAATGTTTTGCCTGATTCAGTCCCAACAACCTGGGCCCCGGCTGTATGTCTGCACTTGGCCTCATCAAACTCAGCAGGCATGCTCTTAACCACCAAGACATCTCTCCTGCCTCTTCCTTCTGCTTCCAGTAGAGGGCACCAAACCTCATTTTGAAGCAATTATGTGATGTCCAGGAATCGAACTTCTGATCTTTGGAAGATCAGGCAATGCTCTTAACCACTGAGCCATCTCTCCGACCCGTTTTTCAACTTCTTTAACTAAACCAGGTTTACTCAATGTGGTGTGTGGATCACATCTGCATTCCCCTAACAGGTGTAGTACAGGGGTCTCCATGGACCTATTGGCTGTTCATGTAACTCATAGAGGAGGTCAGGATAAATTGTTCCTCTGGCTTTAAATTTGTTAACATTTTCCTGGTGTTTGTAGTCCTTTGATTGTTTTGGATGTGAGTTCTCTTTAAGGCACATGAACATGCCAGTGTTTTCTTCTTCTAGCCATCTTGCCTTACTCTCCTTAGTGTTGTCTCTGAAGCACGATGTTTCATGGTGATAGAGCTGTGAGTCTTTAACATCATACAAAAACGTTTGCCTAATTTAGTCACAATAACGTGGGCCCTTGACTTGCCCTGACTCTATATCTGCACTTGGCCTCATCACTCAGCAGGCAATGCTCTTAAGCACTGAGCCATCTCTCCTGCCTCTTCCTTCTGTTGCCAGTAGATGGCACCAAATCTCATTTTGAGAACAAAACTGGGGTTGCCAGGAATCGAACTTCTGACCTTTAGGAGGGCAGCCAGGAATCTTAACCTCTGAGCTATCTCTCGAGCGCTTCTTTCTGCATCGAAAAGGGGGCACAAGACATCAGTGCAGATGGTTGTGAGCCATTATGTGGTTGCTTGAAATTGAATACAGGAGGATAAAAGAGCACGAAATGCTCTTAAACACTGAGCCATCTCTCCAACCCGTTTTTCTACTTCTTTACCTAAACCAGATGTACTCAATGATGTGTGGATCACATCTGCATTTTGAAGTACAGCAGTCTCCATGGATCTGTTGGCCATTCATGTACAAATGTTTAGAGAAATTGTTTCACTGACTTTAAATTGGTTAATCTTTTGTTGGTGTTTGTTCCTTTGTATGTCTTGGATGTGAGTTCTTCTTCAGGCACATGAACATGCTAGTATTTTCTTCTTCTAACCATCTTGCCTTACTTTGCTTGTTGGTGTCTCTGAAGCATGCTGGCTCATGGTGATAGAGCTGTGAGTCTTTATTATCCTAACAAATGTTTAGCCAGATTCAGTCCCAACAACCTGGGCCCTGGCTGTATGTCTGCACTTGGCCTCATCAAACTCAGCAGGCATGCTCTTAACCACAAAGACATCTCTCCTACCTCTTCCTTCTGATTCCAGTAGAGGGCACCTAACCTCATTTTGAAGCAATTATGTGATGTCCAGGAATTGAACTTCTGATCTTTAAAAGAGCAGGCAATGCTCTTAAGCACTGAGCCATCTCTCCTGCCTCTTCCTTCTGTTGCCAGTAGATGGCACCAAATCTCATTTTGAAGCAATTATGTGATGTCCAGGAATCGAACTTCTGAACTTTGCAAGAGGATGCAATGTTCTTATCCAGTGAGCCATCTCTCCGACCCGTTTTTCAACTTCTTTAACTAAACCAGGTTTACTCAATGTGGTGTGTGGCTCACATCTGCATTCCACTAACATGTTGAGTACAGGGGTCTCCAGGGACCTATTGGTTGTTCATGTACCTTATAGAGGGCTTCAGCATAAATTGTTTCTCTGGCTTTAAATTGGTTAAGAGTTTGCTGGTGTTTGTAGTCCTTTGATTGTCTTGGATGTGAGTTCTCTTTAAGGCACATGAACATGCCAGTGTTTTCTTCTTCTATCCATCTTGCCTTACTCTCCTTAGTGTTGTCTCTGAAGCACGATGTCTCATGGTGATAGAGCTGTGAGTCTTTAACATCCTAAAAAAACGTTTGCCTAATTCAGTCACAATAAGGTGGGCCCTGGCCTTTGCCCTGACTCTATGTCTGCACTTGGCCTCATCAAACTCAGCAGGCAATGCTCTTAAGAACTGAGCCATCTCTCCTGCCTCTTCCTTCTGTTGCCAGTAGATGGCACCAAATCTCATTTTGAGAGCAAACCTGTGGTTGCCAGCAATCGAACTTCTGACCTTTAGAAGGGCAGCCAGTATTCTTAACCACTGAGCTCTCTCGAGCGCTGTTTTCTGCATCCAAAAGAGGGTAGAAGACCTCAGTGCAGATGCTTGTGAGCCATTATGTGGTTGCTTGAAATTGAAAACAGGAGGATGAAAGAGCACGAAATGCTCTTAAACACTGAGCCATCTCTCCAACCTGTTTTTCTACTTCTTTACCTAAACCGGATGTACTCAATCATGTGTGGATCACATCTGCATTTTCCTAACATTTGAAGTACAGGGGTCTCCATGGATCTGTTGACCATTCGTGTACATCATAAAGGAGGTCTAGACCAATTGTTTCACTGGCTTTAAATTGGTTAAGCTTTTGTTGGTGTTTGTTCCTTTGTATGTCTTGCTTGTGAGTTCTTCTTCAGGCACAGGAACATGCTAGTAGTTTCTTCTTCTAACCATCCTTCCTCTCTGCTTGGAGGTGTCTCTGACGCATGCTGGCTCATGGTGATAGAGCTGTGAGTCTTTATTATCCTAACAAAATGTTTTGCCTGATTCAGTCCCAACAACCTGGGCCCTGGCTGTATGTCTGCACTTGGCCTCATCAAACTCAGCAGGCAATGCTCTTAAGCACTGAGCCATCTCTCCTGCCTCTTCCTTCTGATGCCAGTAGATGGCACCAATTCTCATTGTGAGAGCAAAACAGTGGTTGCCAGGAATCGAACTTCTGACCTTTAGAAGGGCAGGTAGGATTCTTAACCACTGAACTATCTCTCGAGCGCTTCTTTCTGCATCCAATAGAGGGCACAATACCTCAGTGCAGATGGTTGCGAGCCATTATGTGGTTGCTTTTAATTGAATACAGGAGGATGAAAGAGCACGAAATGCTCTCAAACACTCAGCCATATCTGCAACCCGTTTTCTACTTCTTTACCTAAATCAGATGTACTCAATGATGTGTGTATCACATCTGCATTTTCCTAACATTTGAAGTACAGGGGTCTCCATGGATCTGTTGGCCATTCGTGTACCTCATAGAGGAGGTCTAGACAAATTGTTTCACTGGCTTTAAATTGGTTAAGCTTTTGTTGGTGTTTGTTCCTTTGTATGTCTTGGATGTGAGTTCTTCTTCAGGCACATGAACATACTAGTATTTTCTTCTTCTAACCATCTTGCCTTACTCTGCTTGGTGGTGTCTCTGAAGCATGATGGCTCATGGTGATAGAGCTGTAAGTCTTTATTATCCTAACAAAATGTTTTGCCTGATTCAGTCCCAACAACCTGGGCCCTGGCTGTATGTCTGCACTTGGCCTCATCAAACTCAGCAGGCATGCTCTTAACCACCAAGACATCTCTCCTGCCTCTTCCTTCTCCTTCCAGTAAAGGGCACCAAAACTCGTTTTGAAGCAATTATGTGATGTCCAGGAATCGAACTTCTGATATTTGGAAGAGCCGGGAATGCTCTTAACCACTGAGCCATCTCTCCGACCCGTTTTTCTACTTCTTTAAATAAACCAGGTTTACTCAATGTGTTGTGTGGATCACATCTGCTTTCCCCTAACATGTGGCTTACAGGGGTCTCCATGGACCTATTGGCTGTTCATGTACCTCATAGAGGGTGTCAGGATAAATTTTTCCTCTGGCTTTAAGTTGGTTATCATTTTGCTGGTGTTTGTAGTCCTTTGATTGTCTTGGATGTGAGTTCCCTTTAAGGCACATGAACATGCCAGTGTTTTCTTCTTCTAGCCATCTTGCCTTACTCTCCTTAGTGTTGTCTCTGAAGCACGCTGTCTCATGGTGATATAGCTGTGAGTCTTTAACATCATAAAAAAATGTTTGCCTAATTCAGTCACAATAACGTGGGCCCTGGCCTTTGCCCTGACTCTCTGTCTGCACTTGGCCTCATCAAACTCAGCAGGCAATGCTCTTAAGCACTGAGCCATCTCTCCTGCCTCTTCCTTCTGTTGCCAGTAGATGGCACAAAATCTCATTTTGAGAGCAAAACTGGGGTTGCCAGGAATCGAAATTCTGCCCTTTTGAAGGGCAGCCAGTATTCTTAACCACTGAGCTATCTCTCGAGCGCTTCTTTCTCCATCCAAAAGAGGGCACAATACCTCAGTGGAGATGGTTGTGAGCCATTATGTGGTTGCTTGAAATTGAATACAGGAGGATGAAAGAGCACGCAATTATCTTTCAAAGTAAAGCTTGTACTGAGAAAAGGAACACTGATCTCAGTTCTAAAAGAGCTTTCACACGTAGCAAACAACTGCTTGTCTTGACAAAGAAACGCATGTGTGTTTCTTACTAAAGCTTTCGTGAAATTAATAAACTTCCGAAAGAACGCGATTATCTATCAAAGTAAAGCTTGTCCTGAGAAATCAACACTGATCTCAGTTCTAACCGTGCTTTTACACTTAGCAAACAAGTGCTTGTCTTGACAAAGAATCACATGTGCGTTTCTAACTAAAGCTTTCGTGAAATTAATAAACTTCCTAAAGAACGCGATTATCTTTCAAAGTAAAGCTTGTACTGAGAAAAGCAACACTGATCTCAGTTCTAACAGTGCTTTCACACGTAGCAAACAACTGCGTCTCTTGACAAAGAAACGTATGTGCGTTTCTTACTAAAGCTTTCGTGAAATTAATAAACTTCCGAAAGAACGCGATTATCTTTCAAAGTAAAGCTTGTACTGAGAAAAGCAACACTGATCTCAGTTCTAACAGTGCTTTCACACGTAGCAAACAACTGCTTGTCTTGACGAAGAAACGCATGTGCGTTTCTTACTAAAGCTTTCGTGAAATTAATAAACTTCCGAAAGAACGCGATTATCTTTCAAAGTAAAGCTTGTACTGAGAAAAGCAACACTGATCTCAGTTCTAACAGTGCTTTCACACGTAGCAAACAACTACTTGTCTTGACAAAGAAAGGCATGTGCGATTCTTACTAAAGCTTTCATGAAATTAATAAACTTTCGAAAGAACGCGATTATCTATCAAAGTAAAGCTTGTACTGAGAAATCAACACTGATCTCAGTTCTAAGAGTGCTTTTACACTTAGCAAACAAGTGCTTGTCTTGACAAAGAAACGCATGTGCGTTTCTAACTAAAGCTTTCGTGAAATTATAAACTTCCGAAAGAACGCCATTATCTTTCAAAATAAAGCTTGTACTGATAAAAGCAACACTGATCTGAGTTCTAACAGTGCTTTCACACGTAGCAAAGAACTGCTTGTCTTGACAAAGAAACGCATGTGCGTTTCTTACTAAAGCTTTCGTGAAATTATAAACTTCCTAAAGAACGCGATTATCTTTCAAAGTAAAGCTTGTACTGAGAAAAGCAACACTGATCTCAGTTCTACCAGTGCTTTTACACTTAGGAAACAACTGCTTGTTTTGACAAAGAAACGCATGTGGGTTTCTTACTAAAGCTTTCGTGAAATTAATAAACTTTCGAAAGAACGTAATTATCTATCAAAGTAAAGCTTGTACTGAGAAAAGCAACACTGATCTCAGTTATAACAGTTCTTTCACACGTAACAAACAAGTGCTTGTCATTACAAAGATACGCATGTGCGTTTCTTACTAAAGCTTTCGTGAAATTAATAAACTTCCGAAAGAACGCGATTATCTTTCACAGTAAAGCTTGTACTGAGAAAAGCAACACTGATCTCAGTTCTAACAGTGCTTTCACACGTAGCAAACAACTGCTTGTCTTGACAAAGAAACGCATGTGCGTTTCTTACTAAAGCTTTCGTGAAGTCAATATACTTTCGAAAGAACGTGATTATCTTTCAAAGTAAAGCTTGTACTGAGAAAAGCAACACTGATCTCAGTTCTTACAGTGATTTTACAATTAGAAAACAAGTGCTTGTCTTTACAAAGAAACGCATGTGCGTTTCTTACTAAAGGTTTCGTGAAATTAATAAACTTCCGAAAGAACGTGATTATCTTCCAAAGTAAAGCTTGTACTGAGAAATGCAACACGGATCTCATTTCTAACAGTGCTCTTACACTTAGCAAACAACTGCTTGTCTTGACAAAGAAACGCATGTGCGTTTCTTACTAAAGCTTTCGTGAAATTAATAAACTTCCGAAAGAACGCGATTATCTTTCAAAGTAAAGCTTGTACTGAGAAAAGCAAGACTGATCTCAGTTCTAACAGTGCTTTCACACGTAGCAAACAACTACTTGTCTTGACAAGAAACGCATGTGCATTTCTTACTAAAGCTTTCGTGAAATTAATAAACTTCCAAATGAACGTGATTATCTTTCAAAGTAAAGCTTGTACTGAGAAAAGCAACACTGATCTCAGTTCTAACAGTGCTTTCACACTTAGCAAACAACCGGTTGTCTTGACAAAGAAACGCCTGTGAGTTTCTTACTAAAGCTTTCGTGAAATTAATAAACTTTCGAAAGAACGCGATTATCTTTCAAAGTAAAGCTTTTACTGAGAAAAGCAACACTAATCTCAGTTCTAACAGTGCTTTTACACTTAGCAAACAAGTGCTTGTCTTTACAAAGAAACGCATCTGCGTTTCTTACTAAAGCTTTCGAGAAATTAATAAACTTCCGAAAGAACGCGATTATCTTTCAAAGTAAAGCTTGGACTGAGAAAAGCAACACTGATCTCAGTTCTAACAGTGCTTTCACAAGTATCAAACAACTGCTTGTCTTTACAAAGAAACTCATGTGCGTTTCTTACTAAAGTTTGCTTGAAATTAATAAACTTCCGAAAGAACGCGATTATCTTTCAAAGTAAAGCTTGTACTGAGAAAAGCAACACTGATCTCAGTTCTAACAGTGCTTTCACACTTAGCAAACAACTGGTTGTCTTGACAAAGAAACGCCTGTGCGTTTCTTACTAAAGCTTTCAAGAAATTAATAAACTTCCGAAAGAACGCGATTATCTTTCAAAGTAAAGCTTGTACTGATAAAAGCAACACTGATCTGAGTTCTAACAGTGCTTTCACACGTAGCAAACAACTGCTTGTCTTGACAAAGAAACGCATGTGTGTTTCGTACTAAAGCTTTCGTGAAATTAATAAACTTTCGAAAGAACGCGATTATCTATCAAAGTAAAGCTTGTACTGAGAAATCAACACTGATCTCAGTTCTAACAGTGCTTTCACACGTAGCAAACAACTGCTTGTCTTGACAAAGAAACGCATGTGCGTTTCTTAATAAAGCTTTCGTGAAATTAATAAACTTCCGAAATAACGCGATTATCTTTCAAAGTAAAGCTTGTACTGAGAAAAGCAACACTGATCTCAGTTCTAACAGTGCTTTCACACATAGCAAACAACTGCTTGTCTTGACAAAGAAACGCATGTGCGTTTCTTACTAAAGCTTTCGTGAAGTCAATAAACTTTCGAAAGAACGTGATTATCTTTCAAAGTCAAGCTTGTACTGAGAAAAGCAACACTAATCTCAGTTCTTACAGTGCTTTTACACTTAGCAAACAAGTGCTTCTCTTTACAAAGAAACGCATGTGCGTTTCTTACTAAAGCTTTCGTGAAATTAATAAATTTTCGAAAGTACGCGATTATCTTTCAAAGTAAAGCTTGTACTGAGAAAAGCAACACTGATCTCAGTTCTAACAGTGCTTTCACACGTAGAAAACAACTGCTTGTCTTGACAAGAAACGCATGTGCGTTTCTTACTAAAGCTTTCGTGAAATTAATAAACTTCCAAAAGAACGCGATTATCTTTCAAAGTAAAGCTTGTACTGAGAAAAGCAACACGGATCTCAGTTCTAACAGTGCTTTCACACGTAGCAAACAACTGCTTGTCTTGACAAAGAAACGCATGTGCGTTTCTTACTAAAGCTTTCGTGAAATTAATAAACTTTCGAAAGAACGCGATTTTCTTTCAAAGTAAAGGTTGTACTAAGAAAAGGAACACTGATCTCAGTACTAACAGTGCTTTCACACGTAGGAAACAACTACTTGTCTTGACAAAGAAACGCATGTGCGTTTCTTACTAAAGCTTTCGTGAAATTAATAAACTTTCGAAAGAACGCGATTATCTATCAAAGTAAAGCTTGTACTGAGAAGTCAACACTGATCTCAGTTCTACCAGTTCTTTTACACTTAGCAAACAACTGCTTGTCTTGACAAAGAAACGCACATCTTACTAAAGCTTTTGTGAAATTAATATACTTCCAAAAGAACGCGATTAACTTTCAAAGTAAAGCTTGTACTGAGAAAAGCAACACTGATCTCAGTTCTAACAGTGCTTTCACATGTAGCAAACTACTGCTTGTCTTGACAAAAAACGCATGTGGGTTTCTTACTAAAGCTTTCGTGAAATTAATAAACTTCGGAAAGAATGCGATTAACTTTCAAAGTAAAGCTTGTACTGAGAAAAGCAACACTGATCTCAGTTCTAACAGTGCTTTCACACGTAGCAAACAACTGCTTGTCTTGACAAGGAAACGCATGTGCGTATCTTACTAAAGCTTTCGTGAAATTAATATACTTTCGAAAGAACGCGATTATCTATCAAACTAAAGCTTGTACTGAGAAAAGCAACACTGATCACAGTTCTAACAGTGCTTTTACACTTAGCAAACAAGTGCTTGTCTTTACAAAAAACGCATGTGCCTTTCTTACTAAAGCTTTCGTGAAATTAATAAACTTCCGAAAGAACGCGATTATCTTTCAAAGTAGAGCTTGTACTGAGAAAAGCAACACTGATCTCAGTTCTCAAAGTGCTTTCACACGTAGCAAACAACTGCTTGTCTTTACAAAGAAACGCATGTGCGTTTCTTAATAAAGCTTTCGTGAAATTAATAAACTTCCGAAAGAACGCGATTATCTTTCAAAGTAAAGCTTGTACTGAGAAAAGCAACACTGATCTCAGTTCTAACAGTGCTTTCACACGTAGCAAACAACTGCTTGTCTTGACAAAGAAACGCATGTGCGTATCTTACTAAAGCTTTCGTGAAATTAATATACTTTCGAAAGAACGCGATTATCTATCAAAGTAAAGCTTGTTCTGAGAAAAGCAACACTGATCTCAGTTCTAACAGTGCTTTTACACTTAGGAAACAACTGCTTGTTTTGACAAAGAAACGCATGTGCGTTTCTTAATAAAGCTTTCGTGAAATTAATAAACTTCCGAAAGAACGCGATTATCTTTCACAGTAAAGCTTGTACTGAGAAAAGCAACACTGATCTCAGTTCTAACAGTGCTTTCACACGTAGCAAACAACTGCTTGTCTTGACAAAGAAACGCATGTGCGTTTCTTACTAAAGCTTTCGTGAAGTCAATAAACTTTCGAAAGAACGTGATTATCTTTCAAAGTCAAGCTTGTACTGAGAAAAGCAACACTAATCTCAGTTCTTACAGTGCTTTTACACTTTTCAAACAAGTGCTTCTCTTTACAAAGAAACGCATATGCGTTTCTTACTAAAGCTTTCGAGAAATTAATAAACTTCCGAAAGAACTCGATTATCTTTCAAAGTAAAGCTTGTACTGAGAAAAGCAACACTGATCTCAGTTCTAACAGTGCTTTCACACGTAGCAAACAACTGCTTGTCTCGACAAAGAAACGCATGTGCATTTCTTACTAAAGTGAAATTAATAAACTTTCAAAAGAACGCGATTTTCTTTCAAAGTAAAGCTTGTACTGAGAAAAGCAACACTGATCTCAGTTCTAACAGTGCCTTCACACGTAGCAAAGAACTGCTTGTCTTGACAAAGAAACGCCTGTGCGTTTCTTACTAAAGCTTTCGTGAAATTAATAAACTTTCGAAAGAACACGATTATCTTTCAAAGTAAACCTTTTACTGAGAAAAGCAACACTAATCTCAGTTCTAACAGTGCTTTTACACTTTGCAAACAAGAGCTTGTCTTTACAAATAAACGCATATGCGTTTCTTACTAAAGCTTTCGAGAAATTCATAAACTTCCGAAAGAACTCGATTATCTTTCAAAGTAAAGCTTGTACTGAGAAAAGCAACACTGATCTCAGTTCTAACAGTGCTTTCACACGTAGTAAACAACTGCTTGTCTTGACAAAGAAACGCATGTGCGTTTCTTACTAAAGCTTTCGTGAAATTATTAAACTTTCAAAAGAACGCGATTATCTTTCAAAGTAAAGCTTGTACTGAGAAAAGCAACACTGATCTCAGTTCTAACAGTGCTTTCACACGTAGAAAACAACTGCTTGTCTTTACAAAGAAACGTATGTGCGTTTCTTACTAAAGCTTTCGTGAAAATAATAAACTTTCAAAGAACGCGCTTATCTTTAAAAGTAAAGCTTGTACTGAGAAAAGCAACACGGATCTCAGTTCTAACAGTGCTTTCACACGTATCAAACAACTGCTTGTCTTGACAAAGAAACGCATGTGCGTTTCTTACTAAAGCTTTCGTGAAGTCAATAAACTTTCGAAAGAACGTGATTATCTTTCAAAGTCAAGCTTGTACTGAGAAAAGCAACACTAATCTCAGTTCTTACAGTGCTTTTACACTTAGCAAACAAGTGCTTCTCTTTACAAAGAAACGCATGTGCGTTTCTTACTAAAGCTTTCGTGAAATTAATAAATTTTCGAAAGTACGCGATTATCTTTCAAAGTAAAGCTTGTACTGAGAAAAGCAACACTGATCTCAGTTCTAACAGTGCTTTCACACGTAGCAAACAACTGCTTGTCTTGACAAGAAACGCATGTGCGTTTCTTACTAAAGCTTTCGTGAAATTAATAAACTTCCAAAAGAACGCGATTATCTTTCAAAGTAAAGCTTGTACTGAGTAAAGCAACACTGATCTCAGTTCTAACAGTGCTTTCACACTTAGCAAACAACTGGTTGTCTTGACAAAGAAACGCCTGTGCGTTTCTTACTAAAGCTTTCGTGAAATTAATAAACTTTCGAAAGAACGCGATTATCTTTCAAAGTAAAGCTTTTACTGAGAAAAGCAACACTAATCTCAGTTCTAACAGTGCTTTTACACTTTGCAAACAAGTGCTTGTCTTTACAAAGAAACGCATATGCGTTTCTTACGAAAGCTTTCGAGAAATTAATAAACTGCCGAAAGAACTCGATTATATTTCAAAGTAAAGCTTGTACTGAGAAAAGCAACACTGATCTCAGTTCTAACAGTGATTTCACACGTAGCAAACAACTGCTTGTCTTGACAAAGAAACACATGTGCATTTCTTACTAAAGTGAAATTAATAAACTTTCAAAAGAACGCGATTTTCTTTCAAAGTAAAGCTTGTACTGAGAAAAGCAAGACTGATCTCAGTTCCAACAGTGCTTTCACACGTAGCAAAGAACTGCTTGTCTTGGCAAAGAAACGCCTGTGCGTTTCTTACTAAAGCTTTCGTGAAATTAATAAACTTTCGAAAGAACACGATTATCTTTCAAAGTAAAGCTTTTACTGAGAAAAGCAACACTAATCTCAGTTCTAACAGTGCTTTTACACTTTGCAAACAAGAGCTTGTCTTTACAAAGAAACGCATATGCGTTTCTTACTAAAGCTTTCGAGAAAGTAATAAACTTCCGAAAGAACTCGATTATCTTTCAAAGTAAAGCTTGTACTGAGAAAAGCAACACTGATCTCAGTTCTAACAGTGCTTTCACACTTAGCAAACAACTGGTTGTCTGGACAAAGAAACGCCTGTGCGTTTCTTACTAAAGCTTTCGTGAAATTAATAAACTTTCGAAAGAACGCGATTATCTTTCAAAGTAAAGCTTTTACTGAGAAAAGCAACACTAATCTCAGTTCTAACAGTGCTTTTACACTTTGCAAACAAGTGCTTGTCTTTACAAAGAAACGCATATGCGTTTCTTACTAAAGCTTCCGAGAAATTTATAAACTTCCGAAAGAACTCGATTATCTTTCAAAGTAAAGCTTGTACTGAGAAAAGCAACACTGATCTCAGTTCTAACAGTGCTTTAACACGTAGTAAACAACTGCTTGTCTTGACAAAGAAACGCATGTGCGTTTCTTACTAAAGCTTTCGTGAAATTATTAAACTTTCAAAAGAACGCGATTATCTTTCAAAGTAAAGCTTGTACTGAGAAACGCAACACTGATCTCAGTTCTAACAGTGCTTTCACACATAGCAAACAACTGCTTGTCTTTACAAAGAAACGCATGTGCGTTTCTTACTAAAGCTTTCGTGAAAATAATAAACTTTCAAAGAACGCGCTTATCTTTCAAAGTAAAGCTTGTACTGAGAAAAGCAACACTGATCTCAGTTCTAACAGTGCTTTCACACGTAACAAACAACTGCTTGTCTTTACAAAGAAACGCATGGGGGCTTCTTACTAAAGCTTTCGTGAAATTAATAAACTTTCAAAAGAACGCGATTTTCTTTCAAAGTAAAGCTTGTACTGACAAAAGCAACACTGATCTCAGTTCTAACAGCGCTTTGACACGTAGTAAACAACTGCTTGTCTTTACAAAGAAACGCATGAGCGTTTCTTACTAAAGCTCTCTTGAAATTAATAAACTTCCGAAATAACGCGATTATCTTTCAAAGTAAAGCTTGTACTGAGAAAAGCAACACTGATCTCAGTTCTAACAGTGCTTTCACACGTAGCAAACAACTGCTTGTCTTGACAAAGAAACGCATGTGAGTTTCTTACTAAAGCTTTCGTGAAATTAATAAACTTTCGAAAGAACGCGATTTTCTTTCAAAGTAAAGCTTGTACTGAGAACAGCAACACTGATCTCAGTTCTAACAGTGCTTTCACATGTAGCAAACAACTGCTTGTCTTGACAAAGAAACGCATGTGGGTTTCTTACTAAAGCTTTCGTGAAATTAATAAACTTTCGAAAGAACGTAATTATCTATCAAAGTAAAGCTTGTACTGAGAAAAGCAACACTGATCTCAGTTATAACAGTTCTTTCACACGTAACAAACAAGTGCTTGTCATTACAAAGATACGCATGTGCGTTTCTTACTAAAGCTTTCGTGAAATTAATAAACTTCCGAAAGAATGCGATTATCTTTCAAAGTAAAGCTTGTACTGAGAAATGCAACACGGATCGCAATTCTAACAGTGCTTTTACACTTAGCAAACAACTGCTTGTCTTGACAAAGAAACCCATGTGCGTTTCTTACTAAAGCTTTCGTGAAATTAATAAACTTTCAAAAGAACGCGATTTTCTTTCAACCTAAAGCTTGTACTGAGAAAAGCAACACTGATCTCAGTTCTAACAGTGCTTTCCCACGTAGCAAACAACGTCTTGACAAAGAAACGCATGTCCTTTTCTTACTAAAGCTTTCGTGAAATTAATAATCTTTCAAAAGAACGCGATTTTCTTTCAAAGTAAAGCTTGTACTGAGAAAAGCAACACTGATCTCAGTTCTAACAGTGCTTTCACACGTAGCAAACAACTGCTTGTCTTTACAAAGAAACCCTTGTGCGTTTCTTACTAAAGTGAAATTAATAAACTTTCAAAAGAACACGATTTTCTTTCAAAGTAAAGCTTGTACTGAGAAAAGCAACACTGATCTCAGTTCTACCAGTTCTTTTACACTTAGCAAACAACTGCTTGTCTTGACAAAGAAACGCATTTGTGTTTCGTACTAAAGCTTTCGTGAAATTAATAAACTTTCGAAAGAACGCGATTTTCTATCAAAGTAAAGCTTGTACTGAGAAATCAACACTGATCTCAGTTCTAACAGTGCTTTCACACGTAGCAAACAACTGCTTGTCTTGACAAAGAAACGCATGTGCGTTTCTTACTAAAGCTTTCGTGAAATTAATAAACTTCCGAAATAACGCGATTATCTTTCAAAGTAAAGCTTGTACTGAGAAAAGCAACACTGATCTCAGTTCTAACAGTGCTTTCACACGTAGCAAACAACTGCTTGTCTTGACAAAGAAACGCATGTGAGTTTCTTACTAAAGCTTTCGTGAAATTAATAAACTTTCGAAAGAACGCGATTTTCTTTCAAAGTAAAGCTTGTACTGAGAACAGCAACACTGATCTCAGTTCTAACAGTGCTTTCACATGTAGCAAACAACTGCTTGTCTTGACAAAGAAACGCATGTGGGTTTCTTACTAAAGCTTTCGTGAAATTAATAAACTTTCGAAAGAACGTAATTATCTATCAAAGTAAAGCTTGTACTGAGAAAAGCAACACTGATCTCAGTTATAACAGTTCTTTCACACGTAACAAACAAGTGCTTGTCATTACAAAGATACGCATGTGCGTTTCTTACTAAAGCTTTCGTGAAATTAATAAACTTCCGAAAGAATGCGATTATCTTTCAAAGTAAAGCTTGTACTGAGAAATGCAACACGGATCGCATTTCTAACAGTGCTTTTACACTTAGCAAACAACTGCTTGTCTTGACAAAGAAACCCATGTGCGTTTCTTACTAAAGCTTTCGTGAAATTAATAAACTTTCAAAAGAACGCGATTTTCTTTCAACCTAAAGCTTGTACTGAGAAAAGCAACACTGATCTCAGTTCTAACAGTGCTTTCCCACGTAGCAAACAACGTCTTGACAAAGAAACGCATGTCCTTTTCTTACTAAAGCTTTCGTGAAATTAATAATCTTTCAAAAGAACGCGATTTTCTTTCAAAGTAAAGCTTGTACTGAGAAAAGCAACACTGATCTCAGTTCTAACAGTGCTTTCACACGTAGCAAACAACTGCTTGTCTTTACAAAGAAACCCTTGTGCGTTTCTTACTAAAGTGAAATTAATAAACTTTCAAAAGAACACGATTTTCTTTCAAAGTAAAGCTTGTTCTGAGAAAAGCAACACTGATCTCAGTTCTACCAGTTCTTTTACACTTAGCAAACAACTGCTTGTCTTGACAAAGAAACGCATTTGTGTTTCGTACTAAAGCTTTCGTGAAATTAATAAACTTTCGAAAGAACGCGATTTTCTATCAAAGTAAAGCTTGTACTGAGAAATCAACACTGATCTCAGTTCTAACAGTGCTTTCACACGTAGCAAACAACTGCTTGTCTTGACAAAGAAACGCATGTGCGTTTCTTACTAAAGCTTTCGTGAAATTAATAAACTTCCGAAAGAACACGATTATATTTCAAAGTAAAGCTTGTACTGAGAAATCAACACTGATCTCAGTTCTAACAGTGCTTTCACACGTAGCAAACAACTGCTTGTCTTGACAAAGAAACGCATGTGCGTTTCTTACTAAAGCTTTCGTGAAATTAATAAACTTCCGAAAGAACACGATTATATTTCAAAGTAAAGCTTGTACTGAGAAAAGCAACACTGATCTCAGTTCTAACAGTGCTTTCACACGTAGCAAACAACTGCTTGTCTTGACAAGAAACGCATGTGCATTTCTTACTAAAGCTTTCGTGAAATTAATAAACTTTCGAAAGAACGCGATTATCTTTCAAAGTAAAGCTTGTACTGAGAAAAGCAACACTGATCTCAGTTCTAACAGTGCTTTCACACGTAGCAAACAACTGCTTGTCTTTACAAAGAAACGCATGTGCGTTTCTTACTAAAGTGAACTTAATAAACTTTCAAAGGAACGCGATTTTCTTTCAAAGTAAAGCTTGTACTGAGAAAAGCAACACTGATCTCAGTTCTAACAGTGCTTTCACACGTAGGAAACAACTGCTTGTCTTTACAAAGAAACGCATGTGCGTTTCTTACTAAAGCTTTCGTGAAAATAATAAACTTTCAAAGAACGCGATTATCTTTCAAAGTAAAGCTTGTACTGAGAAAAGCAACACTGATCTCAGTTCTAACAGTGCTTTCACACGTAACAAACAACTGCTTGTCTTTACAAAGAAACGCATGGGGGCTTCTTACTAAAGCTTTCGTGAAATTAATAAACTTTCAAAAGAACGCGATTTTCTTTCAAAGTAAAGCTTGTACTGACAAAAGCAACACTGATCTCAGTTCTAACAGCGCTTTGACACGTAGTAAACAACTGCTTGTCTTTACAAAGAAAGGCATGAGCGTTTCTTACTAAAGCTTTCGTGAAATTAATAAACTTCCGAAATAACGCGATTATCTTTCAAAGTAAAGCTTGTACTGAGAAAAGCAACACTGATCTCAGTTCTAACAGTGCTTTCACACGTAGCAAACAACTGCTTGTCTTGACAAAGAAACGCATGTGCGTTTCTTACTAAAGCTTTCGTGAAATTAATAAACTTTCGAAAGAACGCGATTTTCTTTCAAAGTAAAGCTTGTACTGAGAAAAGCAACACTGATCTCAGTACTAACAGTGCTTTCACACGTAGGAAACAACTACTTGTCTTGACAAAGAAACGCGTGTGCGTTTCTTACTAATGCTTTCGTGAAATTAATAAACTTTCGAAAGAACGGGATTATCTATCAAAGTAAAGTTTGTACTGAGAAAAGCAACACTGATCTCAGTTCTAACAGTGCTTTCACATGTAGCAAACAACTGCTTGTCTTTAAAAAGAAACGCATGTGCGTTTCTTACTAAAGCTTTCGTGAAATTAATAAACTTTCGAAAGAACGCGATTATCTTTCAAAGTAAAGCTTGGACTGAGAAAAGCAACACTGATCTCAGTTCTAACAGTGCTTTCACACGTAACAAACAACTGCTTGTCTTGACAAAGAAACGCATGTGCGTTTCTTACTAAAGCTTTCGTGAAATTATTAAACTTTCAAAAGAACGCGATTATCTTTCAAAGTAAAGCTTGTACTGAGAAACGCAACACTGATCTCAGTTCTAACAGTGCTTTCACACGTAGCAAACAACTGCTTGTCTTTACAAAGAAACGCATGTGCGTTTCTTACTAAAGTGAAATTAATAAACTTTCAAAGGAACGCGATTTTCTTTCAAAGTAAAGCTTGTACTGAGAAAAGCAACACTGATCTCAGTTCTAACAGTGCTTTCACACGTAGAAAACAACTGCTTGTCTTTACAAAGAAACGCATGTGCGTTTCTTACTAAAGCTTTCGTGAAAATAATAAACTTTCAAAGAACGCGCTTATCTTTCAAAGTAAAGCTTGTACTGAGAAAAGCAACACTGATCTCAGTTCTAACAGT
The DNA here is from genome assembly GCF_950005125.1 of Chionomys nivalis. Lineage (NCBI taxonomy): Eukaryota > Metazoa > Chordata > Mammalia > Rodentia > Cricetidae > Chionomys > Chionomys nivalis. The sequence continues at coordinate 407,559 of NW_026646917.1, forward strand.
GCTTTCACACGTAACAAACAACTGCTTGTCTTTACAAAGAAACGCATGGGGGCTTCTTACTAAAGCTTTCGTGAAATTAATAAACTTTCAAAAGAACGCGATTTTCTTTCAAAGTAAAGCTTGTACTGACAAAAGCAACACTGATCTCAGTTCTAACAGCGCTTTGACACGTAGTAAACAACTGCTTGTCTTTACAAAGAAACGCATGAGCGTTTCTTACTAAAGCTTTCGTGAAATTAATAAACTTCCGAAATAACGCGATTATCTTTCAAAGTAAAGCTTGTACTGAGAAAAGCAACACTGATCTCAGTTCTAACAGTGCTTTCACACGTAACAAACAACTGCTTGTCTTTACAAAGAAACGCATGGGGGCTTCTTACTAAAGCTTTCGTGAAATTAATAAACTTTCAAAAGAACGCAATTTTCTTTCAAAGTAAAGCTTGTACTGACAAAAGCAACACTGATCTCAGTTCTAACAGCGCTTTGACACGTAGTAAACAACTGCTTGTCTTTACAAAGAAACGCATGAGCGTTTCTTACTAAAGCTTTCGTGAAATTAATAAACTTCCGAAATAACGCGATTATCTTTCAAAGTAAAGCTTGTACTGAGAAAAGCAACACTGATCTCAGTTCTAACAGTGCTTTCACACGTAGGAAACAACTACTTGTCTTGACAAAGAAACGCGTGTGCGTTTCTTACTAATGCTTTCGTGAAATTAATAAACTTTCGAAAGAACGGGATTATCTATCAAAGTAAAGCTTGTACTGAGAAAAGCAACACTGATCTCAGTTCTAACAGTGCTTTCACATGTAGCAAACAACTGCTTGTCTTGACAAAGAAACGCATGTGGGTTTCTTACTAAAGCTTTCGTGAAATTAATAAACTTTCGAAAGAACGTAATTATCTATCAAAGTAAAGCTTGTACTGAGAAAAGCAACACTGATCTCAGTTATAACAGTTCTTTCACACGTAGCAAACAAGTGCTTGTCATTACAAAGATACGCATGTGCGTTTCTTACTAAAGCTTTCGTGAAATTAATAAACTTCCGAAAGAATGCGATTATCTTTCAAAGTAAAGCTTGTACTGAGAAATGCAACACGGATCGCATTTCTAACAGTGCTTTTACACTTAGCAAACAACTGCTTGTCTTGACAAAGAAACCCATGTGCGTTTCTTACTAAAGCTTTCGTGAAATTAATAAACTTTCAAAAGAACGCGATTTTCTTTCAACCTAAAGCTTGTACTGAGAAAAGCAACACTGATCTCAGTCCTAACAGTGCTTTCCCACGTAGCAAACAACGTCTTGACAAAGAAACGCATGTGCTTTTCTTATTAAAGCTTTCGTGAAATTAATAAACTTTCAAAAGAACGCGATTTTCTTTCAAAGTAAAGCTTGTACTGAGAAAAGCAACACTGATCTCAGTTCTAACAGTGCTTTCACACGTAGCAAACAACTGCTTGTCTTTACAAAGAAACGCATGTGCGTTTCTTACTAAAGTGAAATTAATAAACTTTCAAAAGAACACGATTTTCTTTCAAAGTAAAGCTTGTACTGAGAAAAGCAACACTGATCTCAGTTCTACAAGTTCTTTTACACTTAGCAAACAACTGCTTGTCTTGACAAAGAAACGCATTTGTGTTTCGTACTAAAGCTTTCGTGAAATTAATAAACTTTCGAAAGAACGCGATTATCTTTCAAAGTAAAGCTTGGACTGAGAAAAGCAACACTGATCTCAGTTCTAACAGTGCTTTCACACGTAGCAAACAACTGCTTGTCTTGACAAAGAAACGCATGTGCGTTTCTTACTAAAGCTTTCGTGAAATTATTAAACTTTCAAAAGAACGCGATTATCTTTCAAAGTAAAGCTTGTACTGAGAAACGCAACACTGATCTCAGTTCTAACAGTGCTTTCACACGTAGCAAACAACTGCTTGTCTTGACAAAGAAACGCATTTGTGTTTCGTACTAAAGCTTTCGTGAAATTAATAAACTTTCGAAAGAACGCGATTATCTATCAAAGTAAAGCTTGTACTGAGAAAAGCAACAGTGATCTCAGTTCTAACAGTTCTTTCACACGTAACAAACAATGCTTGTCATTACAAAGATACGCATGTGCGTTTCTTACTAAAGCTTTCGTGAAATTAATAAACTTCCGAAAGAATGCGATTATCTTTCAAAGTAAAGCTTGTACTGAGAAATGCAACACGGATCGCATTTCTAACAGTGCTTTTACACTTAGCAAACAAATGCTTGTCTTGACAAAGAAACCCATGTGCATTTCTTACTAAAGCTTTCGTGAAATTAATAAACTTTCAAAAGAACGCGATTTTCTTTCAAACTTAAGCTTGTACTGAGAAAAGCAACACTGATCTCAGTTCTAACAGTGCTTTCACACGTAGCAAACAACGTCTTGACAAAGAAACGCATGTGCTTTTCTTATTAAAGCTTTCGTGAAATTAATAAACTTTCAAAAGAACGCGATTTTCTTTCAAAGTAAAGCTTGTACTGAGAAAAGCAACACTGATCTCAGTTCTAACAGTGCTTTCACACGTAGCAAACAACTGCTTGTCTTTACAAAGAAACGCATGTGCGTTTCTGACTAAAGTGAAATTAATAAACTTTCAAAAGAACACGATTTTCTTTCAAAGTAAAGATTGTACTGAGAAAAGCAACACTGATCTCAGTTCTAACAATGCTTTCACACGTACCAAAGAACTGCTTGTCTTGACAAAGAAACGCATGTGCGTTTCTTACTAAAGCTTTCGTGAAATTATTAAACTTTCAAAAGAACGCGATTATCTTTCAAAGTAAAGCTTGTACTGAGAAAAGCAACACTGATCTCAGTTCTAACAGTGCTTTCACACGTAACAAACAACTGCTTGTCTTGACAAAGAAACGCATGTGCGTTTCTTACTAAAGCTTTCGTGAAATTAATAAACTTTCAAAAGAACGCGATTTTCTTTCAAAGTAAAGCTTGTACTGAGAAAAGCAACACTGATCTCAGTTCTAACAGTGCTTTCACACGTAGAAAACAACTGCTTGTCTTTACAAAGAAACACATGTGCGTTTCTTACTAAAGCTTTCGTGAAATTAATAAACTTTCAAAAGAACGCGCTTATCTTTCAAAGTAAAGCTTGTACTGAGAAAAGCAACACTGATCTCAGTTCTAACAGTGCTTTCACACGTAACAAACAACTGCTTACTAAAGCTTTCGTGAAATTAATAAACTTTCAAAAGAAAGCGATTTTCTATCAAAGTAAAGCTTGTACTGAGAAAAGCAACACGGATCTCAGTTCTAACAGTGCTTTCACACGTAGCAAACAACTGCTTGTCTTGACAAAGAAACGCATGTGCGTTTCTTACTAAAGCTTTCGTGAAATTAATAAACTTTCAAAAGAACGCGATTTTCTTTCAAAGTAAAGCTTGTACTGAGAAAAGCAACACTGCTCTCAGTACTAAAAGTGCTTTCACACGTAGGAAACAACTACTTGTCTTGACAAAGAAACGCATGTGCGTTTCTTACTAAAGCTTTCGTGAAATTAATAAACTATCGAAAGAACGAGATTATCTATCAAAGTAAAGCTTGTACTGAGAAATCAACACAGATCTCAGTTCTACCAGTTCTTTTACACTTAGGAAACAACTGCTTGTCTTGACAAGAAACGCATGTGCGTTTCTTACTAAAGCTTTTGTGAAATTAATATACTTCCAAAAGAACGCGATTAACTTTTAAAGTAAAGCTTGTACTGAGAAAAGCAACACTGATCTCAGTTCTAACAGTGCTTTCACATGTAGCAAACAACTGCTTGTCTTGAGAAAGAAACGCATGTGGGTTTCTTACTAAAGCTTTCGTGAAATTAATAAACTTTCGAAAGAACGCGATTATCTATCAAAGTAAAGCTTGTACTGAGAAAAGCAACAGTGATCTCAGTTCTAACAGTTCTTTCACACGTAACAAACAATGCTTGTCATTACAAAGATACGCATGTGCGTTTCTTACTAAAGCTTTCGTGAAATTAATAAACTTCCGAAAGAATGCGATTATCTTTCAAAGTAAAGCTTGTACTGAGAAATGCAACACGGATCGCATTTCTAACAGTGCTTTTACACTTAGCAAACAAATGCTTGTCTTGACAAAGAAACCCATGTGCATTTCTTACTAAAGCTTTCGTGAAATTAATAAACTTTCAAAAGAACGCGATTTTCTTTCAAACTTAAGCTTGTACTGAGAAAAGCAACACTGATCTCAGTTCTAACAGTGCTTTCACACGTAGCAAACAACGTCTTGACAAAGAAACGCATGTGCTTTTCTTATTAAAGCTTTCGTGAAATTAATAAACTTTCAAAAGAACGCGATTTTCTTTCAAAGTAAAGCTTGTACTGAGAAAAGCAACACTGATCTCAGTTCTAACAGTGCTTTCACACGTAGCAAACAACTGCTTGTCTTTACAAAGAAACGCATGTGCGTTTCTGACTAAAGTGAAATTAATAAACTTTCAAAAGAACACGATTTTCTTTCAAAGTAAAGATTGTACTGAGAAAAGCAACACTGATCTCAGTTCTAACAATGCTTTCACACGTACCAAAGAACTGCTTGTCTTGACAAAGAAACGCATGTGCGTTTCTTACTAAAGCTTTCGTGAAATTATTAAACTTTCAAAAGAACGCGATTATCTTTCAAAGTAAAGCTTGTACTGAGAAAAGCAACACTGATCTCAGTTCTAACAGTGCTTTCACACGTAACAAACAACTGCTTGTCTTGACAAAGAAACGCATGTGCGTTTCTTACTAAAGCTTTCGTGAAATTAATAAACTTTCAAAAGAACGCGATTTTCTTTCAAAGTAAAGCTTGTACTGAGAAAAGCAACACTGATCTCAGTTCTAACAGTGCTTTCACACGTAGAAAACAACTGCTTGTCTTTACAAAGAAACACATGTGCGTTTCTTACTAAAGCTTTCGTGAAATTAATAAACTTTCAAAAGAACGCGCTTATCTTTCAAAGTAAAGCTTGTACTGAGAAAAGCAACACTGATCTCAGTTCTAACAGTGCTTTCACACGTAACAAACAACTGCTTACTAAAGCTTTCGTGAAATTAATAAACTTTCAAAAGAAAGCGATTTTCTATCAAAGTAAAGCTTGTACTGAGAAAAGCAACACGGATCTCAGTTCTAACAGTGCTTTCACACGTAGCAAACAACTGCTTGTCTTGACAAAGAAACGCATGTGCGTTTCTTACTAAAGCTTTCGTGAAATTAATAAACTTTCAAAAGAACGCGATTTTCTTTCAAAGTAAAGCTTGTACTGAGAAAAGCAACACTGCTCTCAGTACTAAAAGTGCTTTCACACGTAGGAAACAACTACTTGTCTTGACAAAGAAACGCATGTGCGTTTCTTACTAAAGCTTTCGTGAAATTAATAAACTATCGAAAGAACGAGATTATCTATCAAAGTAAAGCTTGTACTGAGAAATCAACACAGATCTCAGTTCTACCAGTTCTTTTACACTTAGGAAACAACTGCTTGTCTTGACAAGAAACGCATGTGCGTTTCTTACTAAAGCTTTTGTGAAATTAATATACTTCCAAAAGAACGCGATTAACTTTTAAAGTAAAGCTTGTACTGAGAAAAGCAACACTGATCTCAGTTCTAACAGTGCTTTCACATGTAGCAAACAACTGCTTGTCTTGAGAAAGAAACGCATTTGTGTTTCGTACTAAAGCTTTCGTGAAATTAATAAACTTTCGAAAGAACGCGATTATCTATCAAAGTAAAGCTTGTACTGAGAAAAGCAACAGTGATCTCAGTTCTAACAGTTCTTTCACACGTAACAAACAATGCTTGTCATTACAAAGATACGCATGTGCGTTTCTTACTAAAGCTTTCGTGAAATTAATAAACTTCCGAAAGAATGCGATTATCTTTCAAAGTAAAGCTTGTACTGAGAAATGCAACACGGATCGCATTTCTAACAGTGCTTTTACACTTAGCAAACAAATGCTTGTCTTGACAAAGAAACCCATGTGCATTTCTTACTAAAGCTTTCGTGAAATTAATAAACTTTCAAAAGAACGCGATTTTCTTTCAAACTTAAGCTTGTACTGAGAAAAGCAACACTGATCTCAGTTCTAACAGTGCTTTCACACGTAGCAAACAACGTCTTGACAAAGAAACGCATGTGCTTTTCTTATTAAAGCTTTCGTGAAATTAATAAACTTTCAAAAGAACGCGATTTTCTTTCAAAGTAAAGCTTGTACTGAGAAAAGCAACACTGATCTCAGTTCTAACAGTGCTTTCACACGTAGCAAACAACTGCTTGTCTTTACAAAGAAACGCATGTGCGTTTCTGACTAAAGTGAAATTAATAAACTTTCAAAAGAACACGATTTTCTTTCAAAGTAAAGATTGTACTGAGAAAAGCAACACTGATCTCAGTTCTAACAATGCTTTCACACGTACCAAAGAACTGCTTGTCTTGACAAAGAAACGCATGTGCGTTTCTTACTAAAGCTTTCGTGAAATTATTAAACTTTCAAAAGAACGCGATTATCTTTCAAAGTAAAGCTTGTACTGAGAAAAGCAACACTGATCTCAGTTCTAACAGTGCTTTCACACGTAACAAACAACTGCTTGTCTTGACAAAGAAACGCATGTGCGTTTCTTACTAAAGCTTTCGTGAAATTAATAAAAGAACTTTCAAAAGAACGCGATTTTCTTTCAAAATAAAGCTTGTACTGAGAAAAGCAACACTGATCTCAGTTCTAACAGTGCTTTCACACGTAGCAAACAACTGCTTGTCTTGACAAAGAAACGCACGTGAGTTTCTTACTAAAGCTTTCGTGAAATTAATAAACTTTCGAAAGAACGCGATTTTCTTTCAAAGTAAAGCTTGTACTGAGAAAAGCAACACTGATCTCAGTACTAACAGTGCTTTCACACGTAGGAAACAACTACTTGTCTTGACAAAGAAACGCATGTGGGTTTCTTACTAAAGCTTTCGTGAAATTAATAAACTTTCGAAAGAACGTAATTATCTATCAAAGTAAAGCTTGTACTGAGAAAAGCAACACTGATCTCAGTTATAACAGTTCTTTCACACGTAACAAACAAGTGCTTGTCATTACAAAGATACGCATGTGCGTTTCTTACTAAAGCTTTCGTGAAATTAATAAACTTCCGAAAGAATGCGATTATCTTTCAAAGTAAAGCTTGTACTGAGAAATGCAACACGGATCGCATTTCTAACAGTGCTTTTACACTTAGCAAACAACTGCTTGTCTTGACAAAGAAACCCATGTGCGTTTCTTACTAAAGCTTTCGTGAAATTAATAAACTTTCAAAAGAACGCGATTTTCTTTCAACCTAAAGCTTGTACTGAGAAAAGCAACACTGATCTCAGTTCTAACAGTGCTTTCCCACGTAGCAAACAACGTCTTGACAAAGAAACGCATGTCCTTTTCTTACTAAAGCTTTCGTGAAATTAATAATCTTTCAAAAGAACGCGATTTTCTTTCAAAGTAAAGCTTGTACTGAGAAAAGCAACACTGATCTCAGTTCTAACAGTGCTTTCACACGTAGCAAACAACTGCTTGTCTTTACAAAGAAACCCTTGTGCGTTTCTTACTAAAGTGAAATTAATAAACTTCCAAAAGAACACGATTTTCTTTCAAAGTAAAGCTTGTACTGAGAAAAGCAACACTGATCTCAGTTCTAACAGTGCTTTCACACGTAGCAAACAACTGCTTGTCTTGACAAGAAACGCATGTGCGTTTCGTACTAAAGCTTTCGTGAAATTAATAAACTTCCAAAAGAACGCGATTATCGTTCAAAGTAAAGCTTGTACTGAGAAAAGCACACGGATCTCAGTTCTAACAGTGCTTTCACATGTAGCAAACAACTGCTTGTCTTGACAAAGAAACGCATGTGCGTTTCTTACTAAAGCTTTCGTGAAATTAATAAACTTTCGAAAGAACACGATTTTCTTTCAAAGTAAAGCTTGTACTGAGAAAAGCAACACTGATCTCAGTACTAACAGTGCTTTCACACGTAGGAAACAACTACTTGTCTTGACAAAGAAACGCATGTGTGTTTCTTACTAAAGCTTTCGTGAAATTAATAAACTTTCGAAAGAACGCGATTATCTATCAAAGTAAAGCTTGTACTGAGAAATCAACACTGATCTCAGTTCTACCAGTTCTTTTACACTTAGCAAACAACTGCTTGTCTTGACAAAGAAACGCATGGGCGTTTCTTACTAAAGCTTTTGTGAAATTAATATACTTCCAAAAGAACGTGAGTAACTTTCAAAGTAAAGCTTGTACTGAGAAAAGCAACACTGATCTCAGTCCTAACAGTGCTTTCACACGTAGCAAACAACTGCTTGTCTTGACAAAGAAACACATGTGGGTTTCTTACTAAAGCTTTCGTGAAATTAATAAACTTTCGAAAGAACGCGATTATCTTTCAAAGTAAAGCTTGTACTGAGAAAAGCAACACTGATCTCAGTTCTAACAGTTCTTTCACACGTAACAAACAAGTGCTTGTCATTACAAAGATACGCATGTGCGTTTCTTACTAAAGCTTTCGTGAAATTAATAAACTTCCGAAAGAATGCGATTATCTTTCAAAGTAAAGCTTGTACTGAGAAATGCAACACGGATCGCATTTCTAACAGTGCTTTTACACTTAGCAAACAACTGCTTGTCTTGACAAAGAAACCCATGTGCGTTTCTTACTAAAGCTTTCGTGAAATTAATAAACTTTCAAAAGAACGCGATTTTCTTTCAAAGTAAAGCTTGTACCGAGAAAAGCAACACTGATCTCAGTCCTAACAGTGCTTTCCCACGTAGCAAACAACGTCTAGACAAAGAAACGCATGTGCTTTTCTTACTAAAGCTTCCGTGAAATTAATAAACTTTAAAAAGAACGCGATTTTCTTTCAAAGTAAAGCTGGTACTGAGAAAAGCAACAATGATCTCAGTGGTAACAGTGCTTTCACACGTAGCAAACAACTGCTTGTCTTTACAAAGAAACGCATGTGCATTTCTTACTAAAGTGAAATTAATAAACTTTCAAAAGAACGCGATTTTCTTTCAAAGTAAAGCTTGTACTGAGAAAAGCAACACTGATCTCAGTTCTAACAGTGCTTTCACACGTAGCAAAGAACTGCTTGTCTTGACAAAGAAACGCATGTGCGTTTCTAACTAAAGCTTTCGTGAAATTATTAAACTTTCAAAAGAACGCGATTATCTTTCAAAGTAAAGCTTCTACTGAGAAAAGCAACACTGATCTCAGTTCTAACAGTGCTTTCACACGTAGCAAACAACTGCTTGTCTTTACAAAGAAACGCATGTGCGTTTCTTACTAAAGCTTTCGTGAAATTAATAAACTTTCAAAAGAACGCGATTTTCTTTCAAAGTAAAGCTTGTACTGAGAAAAGCATCACTGATCTCAGTTCTAACAGTGCTTTCACACGTAGAAAACAACTGCTTGTCTTTACAAAGAAACACATGTGCGTTTCTTACTAAAGCTTTCGTGAAATTAATAAACTTTCAAAAGAACGCGCTTATCTTTCAAAGTAAAGCTTGTACTGAGAAAAGCAACACTGATCTCAGTTCTAACAGTGCTTTCACACGTAACAAACAACTGCTTACTAAAGCTTTCGTGAAATTAATAAACTTTCAAAAGAAAGCGATTTTCTTTCAAAGTAAAGCTTGTACTGAGAAAAGCAACACGGATCTCAGTTCTAACAGTGCTTTCACACGTAGCAAACAACTGCTTGTCTTGACAAAGAAACGCATGTGCGTTTCTTACTAAAGCTTTCGTGAAATTAATAAACTTTCGAAAGAACGCGATTTTCTTTCAAAGTAAAGCTTGTACTGAGAAAAGCAACACTGCTCTCAGTACTAAAAGTGCTTTCACACGTAGGAAACAACTACTTGTCTTGACAAAGAAACGCATGTGCGTTTCTTACTAAAGCTTTCGTGAAATTAATAAACTATCGAAAGAACGAGATTATCTATCAAAGTAAAGCTTGTACTGAGAAATCAACACTGATCTCAGTTCTACCAGTTCTTTTACACTTAGCAAACAACTGCTTCTCTTGACAAGAAACGCATGTGCGTTTCTTACTAAAGCTTTTGTGAAATTAATATACTTCCAAAAGAACGCGATTAACTTTCAAAGTAAAGCTTGTACTGAGAAAAGCAACACTGATCTCAGTTCTAACAGTGCTTTCACATGTAGCAAACAACTGCTTGTCTTGACAAAGAAACGCATGTGGGTTTCTTACTAAAGCTTTCGTGAATTTAATAAACTTTCGAAAGAACGCGATTATCTATCAAAGTAAAGCTTGTACTGAGAAAAGCAACAGTGATCTCAGTTCTAACAGTTCTTTCACACGTAACAAACAATGCTTGTCATTACAAAGATACGCATGTGCGTTTCTTACTAAAGCTTTCGTGAAATTAATAAACTTCAGAATGAATGCGATTATCTTTCAAAGTAAAGCTTGTACTGAGAAATGCAACACGGATCGCATTTCTAACAGTGCTTTTACACTTAGCAAACAAATGCTTGTCTTGACAAAGAAACCCATGTGCATTTCTTACTAAAGCTTTCGTGAAATTAATAAACTTTCAAAAGAACGCGATTTTCTTTCAAACTTAAGCTTGTACTGAGAAAAGCAACACTGATCTCAGTTCTAACAGTGCTTTCCCACGTAGCAAACAACGTCTTGACAAAGAAACGCATGTGCTTTTCTTACTAAAGCTTTCGTGAAATTAATAAACTTTCAAAAGAACGCGATTTTCTTTCAAAGTAAAGCTTGTACTGAGAAAAGCAACACTGATCTCAGTTCTAACAGTGCTTTCACATGTAGCAAACAACTGCTTGTCTTGACAAAGAAACGCATGTGCGTTTCTGACTAAAGTGAAATTAATAAACTTTCAAAAGAACGCGATTTTCTTTCAAAATAAAGCTTGTACTGAGAAAAGCAACACTGATCTCAGTTCTAACAGTGCTTTGACACGTAGTAAACAACTGCTTGTCTTTACAAAGAAACGCATGAGCGTTTCTTACTAAAGCTTTCGTGAAATTAATAAACTTCCGAAATAACGCGATTATCTTTCAAAGTAAAGCTTGTACTGAGAAAAGCAACACTGATCTCAGTTCTAACAGTGCTTTCACACGTAGCAAACAACTGCTTGTCTTGAGAAAGAAACGCATGTGCGTTTCTTACTAAAGCTTTCGTGAAATTAATAAACTTTCGAAAGAACACGATTTTCTTTCAAAGTAAAGCTTGTACTGAGAAAAGCAACACTGATCTCAGTACTAACAGTGCTTTCACACGTAGGAAACAACTACTTGTCTTGACAAAGAAACGCATGTGCGTTTCTTACTAAAGCTTTCGTGAAATTAATAAACTTTTGAAAGAACGCGATTATCTATCAAAGTAAAGCTTGTACTGAGAAATCAACACTGATCTCAGTTCTACCAGTTCTTTTACACTTAGCAAACAACTGCTTGTCTTGACAAAGAAACGCATGGGCGTTTCTTACTAAAGCTTTTGTGAAATTAATATACTTCCAAAAGAACGCGATTAACTTTCAAAGTAAAGCTTGTACTGAGAAAAGCAACACTGATCTCAGTCCTAACAGTGCTTTCACACGTAGCAAACAACTGCATGTCTTTACAAGGAACGCATGTGCGTTTCTTACTAAAGTGAAATTAATAAACTTTCAAAAGAACACGATTTTCTTTCAAAGTAAAGGTTGTACTGAGAAAAGCAACACTGATCTCAGTTCTAACAGTGCTTTCACACGTAGCAAACAACTGCTTGTCTTGACAAAGAAACGCATGTGGGTTTCTTACTAAAGCTTTCGTGAAATTAATAAACTTTCGAAAGAACGCGATTATCTATCAAAGTAAAGCTTGTACTGAGAAAAGCAACACTGATCTCAGTTCTAACAGTTCTTTCACACGTAACAAACAAGTGCTTGTCATTACAAAGATACGCATGTGCGTTTCTTACTAAAGCTTTCGTGAAATTAATAAACTTCCGAAAGAATGCGATTATTTTTCAAAGTAAAGCTTGTACTGAGAAATGCAACACGGATCGCATTTCTAACAGTGCTTTTACACTTAGCAAACAACTGCTTGTCTTGACAAAGAAACCCATGTGCGTTTCTTACTAAAGCTTTCGTGAAATTAATAAACTTTCAAAAGAACGCGATTTTCTTTCAAAGTAAAGCTTGTACCGAGAAAAGCAACACTGATCTCAGTCCTAACAGTGCTTTCCCACGTAGCAAACAACGTCTAGACAAAGAAACGCATGTGCTTTTCTTACTAAAGCTTCCGTGAAATTAATAAACTTTAAAAAGAACGCGATTTTCTTTCAAAGTAAAGCTGGTACTGAGAAAAGCAACACTGATCTCAGTTCTAACAGTGCTTTCACACGTAGCAAAGAACTGCTTGTCTTGACAAAGAAACGCATGTGCGTTTCTTACTAAAGCTTTCGTGAAATTATTAAACTTTCAAAAGAACGCGATTATCTTTCAAAGTAAAGCTTGTACTGAGAAAAGCAACACTGATCTGAGTTCTAACAGTGCTTTCACACGTAGCAAACAACTGCTTGTCTTGACAAAGAAACGCATGTGCGTTTCTTACTAAAGCTTTCGTGAAATTATAAACTTCCGAAAGAACGCGATTATCTTTCAAAGTAAAGCTTGTACTGAGAAAAGCAACACTGATCTCAGTTCTACCAGTGCTTTTACACTTAGGAAACAACTGCTTGTTTTGACAAAGAAACGCATGTGCGTTTCTTACTAAAGCTTTCGTGAAATTAATAAACTTCCGAAAGAACGCGATTATCTTTCACAGTAAAGCTTGTACTGAGAAAAGCAACACTGATCTCAGTTCTAACAGTGCTTTCACACGTAGCAAACAACTGCTTGTCTTGACAAAGAAACGCATGTGCGTTTCTTACTAAAGCTTTCGTGAAGTCAATATACTTTCGAAAGAACGTGATTATCTTTCAAAGTAAAGCTTGTACTGAGAAAAGCAACACTGATCTCAGTTCTTACAGTGATTTTACAATTAGCAAAGAAGTGCTTGTCTTTACAAAGAAACGCATCTGCGTTTCTTACTAAAGGTTTCGTGAAATTAATTAACTTCCGGAAGAACGTGATTATCTTCCAAAGTAAAGCTTGTACTGAGAAATGCAACACGGATCTCATTTCTAACAGTGCTCTTACACTTAGCAAACAACTGCTTGTCTTGACAAAGAAACGCATGTGCATTTCTTACTAAAGCTTTCGTGAAATTAATAAACTTCCGAAAGAACGCGATTATCTTTCAAAGTAAAGCTTGGACTGAGAAAAGCAACACTGATCTCAGTTCTAACAGTGCTTTCACACGTATCAAACAACTGCTTGTCTTGACAAAGAAACTCATGTGCGTTTCTTACTAAAGTTTGCTTGAAATTAATAAACTTCCGAAAGAACGCGATTATCTTTCAAAGTAAAGCTTGTACTGAGAAAACCAACAAGGATCTCAGTTCTAACAGTGCTTTCACACGTAGCAAACAACTGCTTGTCTTGACAAAGAAACGCATGGGCGTTTCTTACTAAAGCTTTTGTGAAATTAATATACTTCCAAAAGAACGCGATTAACTTTCAAAGTAAAGCTTGTACTGAGAAAAGCAACACTGATCTCAGTCCTAACAGTGCTTTCACACGTAGCAAACAACTGCTTGTCTTGACAAAGAAACGCATGTGGGTTTCTTACTAAAGCTTTCGTGAAATTAATAAACTTTCGAAAGAACGCGATTATCTATCAAAGTAAAGCTTGTACTGAGAAAAGCAACACTGATCTCAGTTCTAACAGTTCTTTCACACGTAACAAACAAGTGCTTGTCATTACAAAGATACGCATGTGCGTTTCTTACTAAAGCTTTCGTGAAATTAATAAACTTCCGAAAGAATGCGATTATCTTTCAAAGTAAAGCTAGTACTGAGAAATGCAACACGGATCGCATTTCTAACAGTGCTTTTACACTTAGAAAAAAAACTGCTTGTCTTGACAAAGAAACCCATGTGCGTTTCTTACTAAAGCTTTCGTGAAATTAATAAACTTTCAAAAGAACGCGATTTTCTTTCAAAGTAAAGCTTGTACCGAGAAAAGCAACACTGATCTCAGTCCTAACAGTGCTTTCCCACGTAGCAAACAACGTCTAGACAAAGAAACGCATGTGCTTTTCTTACTAAAGCTTCCGTGAAATTAATAAACTTTAAAAAGAACGCGATTTTCTTTCAAAGTAAACCTGGTACTGAGAAAAGCAACACTGATCTCAGTTCTAACAGTGCTTTCACACGTAGCAAACAACTGCTTGTCTTTACAAAGAAACGCATGTGCGTTTCTTACTAAAGTGAAATTAATAAACTTTCAAAAGAACACGATTTTCTTTCAAAGTAAAGGTTGTACTGAGAAAAGCAACACTGATCTCAGTTCTAACAGTGCTTTCACACGTAGCAAAGAACTGCTTGTCTTGACAAAGAAACGCATGTGCGTTTCTTACTAAAGCTTTCGTGAAATTATTAAACTTCCGAAAGAACGCGATTATCTTTCACAGTAAAGCTTGTACTGAGAAAAGCAACACTGATCTCAGTTCTAACAGTGCTTTCACACGTAGCAAACAACTGCTTGTCTTTACAAAGAAACGCATCTGCGTTTCTTACTAAAGGTTTCGTGAAATTAATAAACTTCCGGAAGAACGTGATTATCTTCCAAAGTAAAGCTTGTACTGAGAAATGCAACACGGATCTCAGTTCTTACAGTGCTCTTACAATCAAGCAAACAAGTGCTTGTCTTGACAAAGAAACGCATGTGCATTTCTTACTAAAGCTTTCGTGAAATTAATAAACTTCCGAAAGAACGCGATTATCTTTCAAAGTAAAGCTTGGACTGAGAAAAGCAACACTGATCTCAGTTCTAACAGTGCTTTCACACGTAGCAAACAACTGCTTGTCTTGACAAAGAAACTCATGTGCGTTTCTTACTAAAGTTTGCTTGAAATTAATAAACTTCATAAAGAACGCGATTATCTTTCAAAGTAAAGCTTGTACTGAGAAAACCAACAAGGATCTCAGTTCTAACAGTGCTTTCACACGTAGCAAACAACTGCTTGTCTTGACAAAGAAACGCATGTGCGTTTCTTACTAAAGCTTTCGTGAAATTAATAAACTTCGGAAAGAATGCGATTAACTTTCAAAGTAAAGCTTGTACTGAGAAAAGTAACACTGATCTCAGTTCTTACAGTGCTTTCACACGTAGCAAACAACTGCTTGTCTTGACAAAGAAACGCCTGTGCGTATCTTACTAAAGCTTTCGTGAAATTAATATACTTTCGAAAGAACGCGATTATCTATCAAACTAAAGCTTGTAGTGAGAAAAGCAACACTGATCTCAGTTCTAACAGTGCTTTTACACTTAGCAAACAAGTGCTTGTCTTTACAAAAAACGCATGTGCCTTTCTTACTAATGCTTTCGTGAAATTAATAAACTTCCGAAAGAACGCGATTATCTTTCAAAGTAAAGCTTGTACTGAGAAAAGCAACACTGATCTCAGTTCTCACAGTGCTTTCACACGTAGCAAACAACTGCTTGTCTTTACAAAGAAACGCATGTGCGTTTCTTACTAAAGCTTTCGTGAAATTAATAAACTTCCGAAAGAACGCGATTATCTTTCAAAGTAAAGCTTGTACTGAGAAAAGCAACACTGATCTCAGTTCTAACAGTGCTTTCACACGTAGCAAGCAACTGCTTGTCTTTACAAAGAAACGCATGTGCGTTTCTTACTAAAGCATTCGTGAAATTAATAAACTTTCAAAAGAACGCGATTTTCTTTCAAAGTAAAGCTTGTACTGAGAAAAGCAACACTGATCTCAGTTCTAACAGTGCTTTCACACGTAGAAAACAACTGCTTGTCTTTACAAAGAAACACATGTGCGTTTCTTACTAAAGCTTTCGTGAAATTAATAAACTTTCAAAAGAACGCGCTTATCTTTCAAAGTAAAGCTTGTACTGAGAAAAGCAACACTGATCTCAGTTCTAACAGTGCTTTCACACGTAACAAACAACTGCTTACTAAAGCTTTCGTGAAATTAATAAACTTTCAAAAGAAAGCGATTTTCTTTCAAAGTAAAGCTTGTACTGAGAAAAGCAACACTGATCTCAGTTCTAACAGTGATTTTACAATTAGCAAAGAAGTGCTTGTCTTTACAAAGAAACGCATCTGCGTTTCTTACTAAAGGTTTCGTGAAATTAATAAACTTCCGGAAGAACGTGATTATCTTCCAAAGTAAAGCTTGTACTGAGAAATGCAACACGGATCTCATTTCTAACAGTGCTCTTACACTTAGCAAACAACTGCTTGTCTTGACAAAGAAACGCATGTGCATTTCTTACTAAAGCTTTCGTGAAATTAATAAACTTCCGAAAGAACGCGATTATCTTTCAAAGTAAAGCTTGGACTGAGAAAAGCAACACTGATCTCAGTTCTAACAGTGCTTTCACACGTATCAAACAACTGCTTGTCTTGACAAAGAAACTCATGTGCGTTTCTTACTAAAGTTTGCTTGAAATTAATAAACTTTCAAAAGAACGCGATTATCTTTCAAAGTAAAGCTTGTACTGAGAAAACCAACAGGGATCTCAGTTCTAACAGTGCTTTCACACGTAGCAAACAACTGCTTGTCTTGACAAAGAAACGCATGGGCGTTTCTTACTAAAGCTTTTGTGAAATTAATATACTTCCAAAAGAACGCGATTAACTTTCAAAGTAAAGCTTGTACTGAGAAAAGCAACACTGATCTCAGTCCTAACAGTGCTTTCACACGTAGCAAACAACTGCTTGTCTTGACAAAGAAACGCATGTGGGTTTCTTACTAAAGCTTTCGTGAAATTAATAAACTTTCGAAAGAACGCGATTATCTATCAAAGTAAAGCTTGTACTGAGAAAAGCAACACTGATCTCAGTTCTAACAGTTCTTTCACACGTAACAAACAAGTGCTTGTCATTACAAAGATACGCATGTGCGTTTCTTACTAAAGCTTTCGTGAAATTAATAAACTTCCGAAAGAATGCGATTATCTTTCAAAGTAAAGCTAGTACTGAGAAATGCAACACGGATCGCATTTCTAACAGTGCTTTTACACTTAGCAAACAACTGCTTGTCTTGACAAAGAAACCCATGTGCGTTTCTTACTAAAGCTTTCGTGAAATTAATAAACTTTCAAAAGAACGCGATTTTCTTTCAAAGTAAAGCTTGTACCGAGAAAAGCAACACTGATCTCAGTCCTAACAGTGCTTTCCCACGTAGCAAACAACGTCTAGACAAAGAAACGCATGTGCTTTTCTTACTAAAGCTTCCGTGAAATTAATAAACTTTAAAAAGAACGCGATTTTCTTTCAAAGTAAACCTGGTACTGAGAAAAGCAACACTGATCTCAGTTCTAACAGTGCTTTCACACGTAGCAAACAACTGCTTGTCTTTACAAAGAAACGCATGTGCGTTTCTTACTAAAGTGAAATTAATAAACTTTCAAAAGAACACGATTTTCTTTCAAAGTAAAGGTTGTACTGAGAAAAGCAACACTGATCTCAGTTCTAACAGTGCTTTCACACGTAGCAAAGAACTGCTTGTCTTGACAAAGAAACGCATGTGCGTTTCTTACTAAAGCTTTCGTGAAATTATTAAACTTCCGAAAGAACGCGATTATCTTTCACAGTAAAGCTTGTACTGAGAAAAGCAACACTGATCTCAGTTCTAACAGTGCTTTCACACGTAGCAAACAACTGCTTGTCTTTACAAAATAACGCATCTGCGTTTCTTACTAAAGGTTTCGTGAAATTAATAAACTTCCGGAAGAACGTGATTATCTTCCAAAGTAAAGCTTGTACTGAGAAATGCAACACGGATCTCAGTTCTTACAGTGCTCTTACAATCAAGCAAACAAGTGCTTGTCTTGACAAAGAAACGCATGTGCATTTCTTACTAAAGCTTTCGTGAAATTAATAAACTTCCGAAAGAACGCGATTATCTTTCAAAGTAAAGCTTGGACTGAGAAAAGCAACACTGATCTCAGTTCTAACAGTGCTTTCACACGTAGCAAACAACTGCTTGTCTTGACAAAGAAACTCATGTGCGTTTCTTACTAAAGTTTGCTTGAAATTAATAAACTTCCGAAAGAACACGATTATCTTTCAAAGTAAAGCTTGTACTGAGAAAACCAACAAGGATCGCAGTTCTAACAGTGCTTTCACACGTAGCAAACAACTGCTTGTCTTGACAAAGAAACGCATGTGCGTTTCTTACTAAAGCTTTCGTGAAATTAATAAACTTCGGAAAGAATGCGATTAACTTTCAAAGTAAAGCTTGTACTGAGAAAAGTAACACTGATCTCAGTTCTTACAGTGCTTTCACACGTAGCAAACAACTGCTTGTCTTGACAAAGAAACGCCTGTGCGTATCTTACTAAAGCTTTCGTGAAATTAATATACTTTCGAAAGAACGCGATTATCTATCAAACTAAAGCTTGTAGTGAGAAAAGCAACACTGATCTCAGTTCTAACAGTGCTTTTACACTTAGCAAACAAGTGCTTGTCTTTACAAAAAACGCATGTGCCTTTCTTACTAATGCTTTCGTGAAATTAATAAACTTCCGAAAGAACGCGATTATCTTTCAAAGTAAAGCTTGTACTGAGAAAAGCAACACTGATCTCAGTTCTCACAGTGCTTTCACACGTAGCAAACAACTGCTTGTCTTTACAAAGAAACGCATGTGCGTTTCTTACTAAAGCTTTCGTGAAATTAATAAACTTCCGAAAGAACGCGATTATCTTTCAAAGTAAAGCTTGTACTGAGAAAAGCAACACTGATCTCAGTAGTGCTTTCACACGTAGCAAACAACTGCTTGTCTTTACAAAGAAACGCATGTGCGTTTCTTACTAAAGCATTCGTGAAATTAATAAACTTTCAAAAGAACGCGATTTTCTTTCAAAGTAAAGCTTGTACTGAGAAAAGCAACACTGATCTCAGTTCTAACAGTGCTTTCACACGTAGAAAACAACTGCTTGTCTTTACAAAGAAACACATGTGCGTTTCTTACTAAAGCTTTCGTGAAATTAATAAACTTTCAAAAGAACGCGCTTATCTTTCAAAGTAAAGCTTGTACTGAGAAAAGCAACACTGATCTCAGTTCTAACAGTGCTTTCACACGTAACAAACAACTGCTTACTAAAGCTTTCGTGAAATTAATAAACTTTCAAAAGAAAGCGATTTTCTTTCAAAGTAAAGCTTGTACTGAGAAAAGCAACACTGATCTCAGTTCTAACAGTGCTTTCACACGTAACAAACAACTGCTTACTAAAGCTTTCGTGAAATTAATAAACTTTCAAAAGAAAGCGATTTTCTTTCAAAGTAAAGCTTGTACTGAGAAAAGCAACACTGATCTCAGTTCTAACAGTGCTTTCACACGTAGCAAACAACTGCTTGTCTTGACAAAGAAACGCATGTGCGTTTCTGACTAAAGTGAAATTAATAAACTTTCAAAAGAACGCGATTTTCTTTCAAAATAAAGCTTGTACTGAGAAAAGCAACACTGATCTCAGTTCTAACAGTGCTTTGACACGTAGTAAAAAACTGCTTGTCTTTACAAAGAAACGCATGAGCGTTTCTTACTAAAGCTTTCGTGAAATTAATAAACTTCCGAAATAACGCGATTATCTTTCAAAGTAAAGCTTGTACTGAGAAAAGCAACACTGATCTCAGTTCTAACAGTGCTTTCACACGTAGCAAACAACTGCTTGTCTTGACAAGAAACGCATGTGCGTTTCGTACTAAAGCTTTCGTGAAATTAATAAACTTTCGAAAGAACACGATTTTCTTTCAAAGTAAAGCTTGTACTGAGAAAAGCAACACTGATCTCAGTACTAACAGTGCTTTCACACGTAGGAAACAACTACTTGTCTTGACAAAGAAACGCATGTGCGTTTCTTACTAAAGCTTTCGTGAAATTAATAAACTTTTGAAAGAACGCGATTATCTATCAAAGTAAAGCTTGTACTGAGAAATCAACACTGATCTCAGTTCTACCAGTTCTTTTACACTTAGCAAACAACTGCTTGTCTTGACAAAGAAACGCATGGGCGTTTCTTACTAAAGCTTTTGTGAAATTAATATACTTCCAAAAGAACGCGATTAACTTTCAAAGTAAAGCTTGTACTGAGAAAAGCAACACTGATCTCAGTCCTAACAGTGCTTTCACACGTAGCAAACAACTGCTTGTCTTGACAAAGAAACGCATGTGGGTTTCTTACTAAAGCTTTCGTGAAATTAATAAACTTTCGAAAGAACGCGATTATCTATCAAAGTAAAGCTTGTACTGAGAAAAGCAACACTGATCTCAGTTCTAACAGTGCTTTCACACGTAACAAACAAGTGCTTGTCATTACAAAGATAAGCATGTGCGTTTCTTACTAAAGCTTTCGTGAAATTAATAAACTTTCAAAAGAACGCGATTTTCTTTCAAAGTAAAGCTTGTACCGAGAAAAGCAACACTGATCTCAGTCCTAACAGTGCTTTCCCACGTAGCAAACAACGTCTAGACAAAGAAACGCATGTGCTTTTCTTACTAAAGCTTCCGTGAAATTAATAAACTTTAAAAAGAACGCGATTTTCTTTCAAAGTAAAGCTGGTACTGAGAAAAGCAACACTGATCTCAGTTCTAACAGTGCTTTCACACGTAGCAAACAACTGCTTGTCTTTACAAAGAAACGCATGTGCGTTTCTTACTAAAGTGAAATTAATAAACTTTCAAAAGAACACGATTTTCTTTCAAAGTAAAGGTTGTACTGAGAAAAGCAACACTGATCTCAGTTCTAACAGTGCTTTCACACGTAGCAAAGAACTGCTTGTCTTGACAAAGAAACGCATGTGCGTTTCTTACTAAAGCTTTCGTGAAATTATTAAACTTTCAAAGAACGCGATTATCTTTCAAAGTAAAGCTTGTACTGAGAAAAGCAACACTGATCTGAGTTCTAACAGTGCTTTCACACGTAGCAAACAACTGCTTGTCTTGACAAAGAAACGCATGTGCGTTTCTTACTAAAGCTTTCGTGAAATTAATAAACTTCCGAAAGAACGCGATTATCTTTCACAGTAAAGCTTGTACTGAGAAAAGCAACACTGATCTCAGTTCTAACAGTGCTTTCACACGTAGCAAACAACTGCTTGTCTTGACAAAGAAACGCATGTGCGTTTCTTACTAAAGCTTTCGTGAAGTCAATATACTTTCGAAAGAACGTGATTATCTTTCAAAGTAAAGCTTGTACTGAGAAAAGCAACACTGATCTCAGTTCTTACAGTGATTTTACAATTAGCAAAGAAGTGCTTGTCTTTACAAAGAAACTCATCTGCGTTTCTTACTAAAGGTTTCGTGAAATTAATAAACTTCCGGAAGAACGTGATTATCTTCCAAAGTAAAGCTTGTACTGAGAAATGCAACACGGATCTCATTTCTAACAGTGCTCTTACACTTAGCAAACAACTGCTTGTCTTGACAAAGAAACGCATGTGCATTTCTTACTAAAGCTTTCGTGAAATTAATAAACTTCCGAAAGAACGCGATTATCTTTCAAAGTAAAGCTTGGACTGAGAAAAGCAACACTGATCTCAGTTCTCACAGTGCTTTCACACGTAGCAAACAACTGCTTGTCTTTACAAAGAAACGCATGTGCGTTTCTTACTAAAGCTTTCGTGAAATTAATAAACTTCCGAAAGAACGCGATTATCTTTCAAAGTAAAGCTTGTACTGAGAAAAGCAACACTGATCTCAGTTCTAACAGTGCTTTCACACGTAGCAAACAACTGCTTGTCTTTACAAAGAAACGCATGTGCGTTTCTTACTAAAGCATTCGTGAAATTAATAAACTTTCAAAAGAACGCGATTTTCTTTCAAAGTAAAGCTTGTACTGAGAAAAGCAACACTGATCTCAGTTCTAACAGTGCTTTCACACGTAGAAAACAACTGCTTGTCTTTACAAAGAAACACATGTGCGTTTCTTACTAAAGCTTTCGTGAAATTAATAAACTTTCAAAAGAACGCGCTTATCTTTCAAAGTAAAGCTTGTACTGAGAAAAGCATCACTGATCTCAGTTCTAACAGTGCTTTCACACGTAACAAACAACTGCTTACTAAAGCTTTCGTGAAATTAATAAACTTTCAAAAGAAAGCGATTTTCTTTCAAAGTAAAGCTTGTACTGAGAAAAGCAACACTGATCTCAGTTCTAACAGTGCTTTCACACGTAACAAACAACTGCTTACTAAAGCTTTCGTGAAATTAATAAACTTTCAAAAGAAAGCGATTTTCTTTCAAAGTAAAGCTTGTACTGAGAAAAGCAACACTGATCTCAGTTCTAACAGTGCTTTCACACGTAGCAAACAACTGCTTGTCTTGACAAAGAAACGCATGTGCGTTTCTGACTAAAGTGAAATTAATAAACTTTCAAAAGAACGCGATTTTCTTTCAAAATAAAGCTTGTACTGAGAAAAGCAACACTGATCTCAGTTCTAACAGTGCTTTGACACGTAGTAAAAAACTGCTTGTCTTTACAAAGAAACGCATGAGCGTTTCTTACTAAAGCTTTCGTGAAATTAATAAACTTCCGAAATAACGCGATTATCTTTCAAAGTAAAGCTTGTACTGAGAAAAGCAACACTGATCTCAGTTCTAACAGTGCTTTCACACGTAGCAAACAACTGCTTGTCTTGACAAGAAACGCATGTGCGTTTCGTACTAAAGCTTTCGTGAAATTAATAAACTTTCGAAAGAACACGATTTTCTTTCAAAGTAAAGCTTGTACTGAGAAAAGCAACACTGATCTCAGTACTAACAGTGCTTTCACACGTAGGAAACAACTACTTGTCTTGACAAAGAAACGCATGTGCGTTTCTTACTAAAGCTTTCGTGAAATTAATAAACTTTTGAAAGAACGCGATTATCTATCAAAGTAAAGCTTGTACTGAGAAATCAACACTGATCTCAGTTCTACCAGTTCTTTTACACTTAGCAAACAACTGCTTGTCTTGACAAAGAAACGCATGGGCGTTTCTTACTAAAGCTTTTGTGAAATTAATATACTTCCAAAAGAACGCGATTAACTTTCAAAGTAAAGCTTGTACTGAGAAAAGCAACACTGATCTCAGTCCTAACAGTGCTTTCACACGTAGCAAACAACTGCTTGTCTTGACAAAGAAACGCATGTGGGTTTCTTACTAAAGCTTTCGTGAAATTAATAAACTTTTGAAAGAACGCGATTATCTATCAAAGTAAAGCTTGTACCGAGAAAAGCAACACTGATCTCAGTTCTAACAGTGCTTTCACACGTAACAAACAAGTGCTTGTCATTACAAAGATACGCATGTGCGTTTCTTACTAAAGCTTTCGTGAAATTAATAAACTTCCGAAAGAATGCGATTATCTTTCAAAGTAAAGCTTGTACTGAGAAATGCAACACGGATCGCATTTCTAACAGTGCTTTTACACTTAGCAAACAACTGCTTGTCTTGACAAAGAAACCCATGTGCGTTTCTTACTAAAGCTTTCGTGAAATTAATAAACTTTCAAAAGAACGCGATTTTCTTTCAAAGTAAAGCTTGTATCGAGAAAAGCAACACTGATCTCAGTCCTAACAGTGCTTTCCCACGTAGCAAACAACGTCTAGACAAAGAAACGCATGTGCTTTTCTTACTAAAGCTTCCGTGAAATTAATAAACTTTAAAAAGAACGCGATTTTCTTTCAAAGTAAAGCTGGTACTGAGAAAAGCAACACTGATCTCAGTTCTAACAGTGCTTTCACACGTAGCAAACAACTGCTTGTCTTTACAAAGAAACGCATGTGCGTTTCTTACTAAAGTGAAATTAATAAACTTTCAAAAGAACACGATTTTCTTTCAAAGTAAAGGTTGTACTGAGAAAAGCAACACTGATCTCAGTTCTAACAGTGCTTTCACACGTAGCAAAGAACTGCTTGTCTTGACAAAGAAACGCATGTGCGTTTCTTACTAAAGCTTTCGTGAAATTATTAAACTTTCAAAAGAACGCGATTATCTTTCAAAGTAAAGCTTGTACTGAGAAAAGCAACACTGATCTGAGTTCTAACAGTGCTTTCACACGTAGCAAACAACTGCTTGTCTTGACAAAGAAACGCATGTGCGTTTCTTACTAAAGCTTTCGTGAAAATAATAAACTTCCGAAAGAACGCGATTATCTTTCACAGTAAAGCTTGTACTGAGAAAAGCAACACTGATCTCAGTTCTAACAGTGCTTTCACACGTAGCAAACAACTGCTTGTCTTGACAAAGAAACGCATGTGCGTTTCTTACTAAAGCTTTCGTGAAGTCAATATACTTTCGAAAGAACGTGATTATCTTTCAAAGTAAAGCTTGTACTGAGAAAAGCAACACTGATCTCAGTTCTTACAGTGATTTTACAATTAGCAAAGAAGTGCTTGTCTTTACAAAGAAACTCATCTGCGTTTCTTACTAAAGGTTTCGTGAAATTAATAAACTTCCGGAAGAACGTGATTATCTTCCAAAGTAAAGCTTGTACTGAGAAATGCAACACGGATCTCATTTCTAACAGTGCTCTTACACTTAGCAAACAACTGCTTGTCTTGACAAAGAAACGCATGTGCATTTCTTACTAAAGCTTTCGTGAAATTAATAAACTTCCGAAAGAACGCGATTATCTTTCAAAGTAAAGCTTGGACTGAGAAAAGCAACACTGATCTCAGTTCTAACAGTGCTTTCACACGTATCAAACAACTGCTTGTCTTGACAAAGAAACTCATGTGCGTTTCTTACTAAAGTTTGCTTGAAATTAATAAACTTCCGAAAGAACGCGATTATCTTTCAAAGTAAAGCTTGTACTGAGAAAACCAACAAGGATCTCAGTTCTAACAGTGCTTTCACACGTAGCAAACAACTGCTTGTCTTGACAAAGTAACGCATGGGCGTTTCTTACTAAAGCTTTTGTGAAATTAATATACTTCCAAAAGAACGCGATTAACTTTCAAAGTAAAGCTTGTACTGAGAAAAGCAACACTGATCTCAGTCCTAACAGTGCTTTCACACGTAGCAAACAACTGCTTGTCTTGACAAAGAAACGCATGTGGGTTTCTTACTAAAGCTTTCGTGAAATTAATAAACTTTCGAAAGAACGCGATTATCTATCAAAGTAAAGCTTGTACTGAGAAAAGCAACACTGATCTCAGTTCTAACAGTTCTTTCACACGTAACAAACAAGTGCTTGTCATTACAAAGATACGCATGTGCGTTTCTTACTAAAGCTTTCGTGAAATTAATAAACTTCCGAAAGAATGCGATTATCTTTCAAAGTAAAGCTTGTACTGAGAAATGCAACACGGATCGCATTTCTAACAGTGCTTTCACACGTAGCAAACAACTGCTTGTCTTGACAAAGAAACGCATTTGCGTTTCTTACTAAAGCTTTCGTGAAATTAATAAACTTCGGAAAGAATGCGATTAACTTTCAAAGTAAAGCTTGTACTGAGAAAAGTAACACTGATCTCAGTTCTTACAGTGCTTTCACACGTAGCAAACAACTGCTTGTCTTGACAAAGAAACGCCTGTGCGTATCTTACTAAAGCTTTCGTGAAATTAATATACTTTCGAAAGAACGCGATTATCTATCAAACTAAAGCTTGTAGTGAGAAAAGCAACACTGATCTCAGTTCTAACAGTGCTTTTACACTTAGCAAACAAGTGCTTGTCTTTACAAAAAACGCATGTGCCTTTCTTACTAATGCTTTCGTGAAATTAATAAACTTCCGAAAGAACGCGATTATCTTTCAAAGTAAAGCTTGTACTGAGAAAAGCAACACTGATCTCAGTTCTCACAGTGCTTTCACACGTAGCAAACAACTGCTTGTCTTTACAAAGAAACGCATGTGCGTTTCTTACTAAAGCTTTCGTGAAATTAATAAACTTCCGAAAGAACGCGATTATCTTTCAAAGTAAAGCTTGTACTGAGAAAAGCAACACTGATCTCAGTTCTAACAGTGCTTTCACACGTAGCAAACAACTGCTTGTCTTTACAAAGAAACGCATGTGCGTTTCTTACTAAAGCATTCGTGAAATTAATAAACTTTCAAAAGAACGCGATTTTCTTTCAAAGTAAAGCTTGTACTGAGAAAAGCAACACTGATCTCAGTTCTAACAGTGCTTTCACACGTAGAAAACAACTGCTTGTCTTTACAAAGAAACACATGTGCGTTTCTTACTAAAGCTTTCGTGAAATTAATAAACTTTCAAAAGAACGCGCTTATCTTTCAAAGTAAAGCTTGTACTGAGAAAAGCAACACTGATCTCAGTTCTAACAGTGCTTTCACACGTAACAAACAACTGCTTACTAAAGCTTTCGTGAAATTAATAAACTTTCAAAAGAAAGCGATTTTCTTTCAAAGTAAAGCTTGTACTGAGAAAAGCAACACTGATCTCAGTTCTAACAGTGCTTTCACACGTAGCAAACAACTGCTTGTCTTGACAAAGAAACGCATGTGCGTTTCTGACTAAAGTGAAATTAATAAACTTTCAAAAGAACGCGATTTTCTTTCAAAATAAAGCTTGTACTGAGAAAAGCAACACTGATCTCAGTTCTAACAGTGCTTTGACACGTAGTAAAAAACTGCTTGTCTTTACAAAGAAACGCATGAGCGTTTCTTACTAAAGCTTTCGTGAAATTAATAAACTTCCGAAATAACGCGATTATCTTTCAAAGTAAAGCTTGTACTGAGAAAAGCAACACTGATCTCAGTTCTAACAGTGCTTTCACACGTAGCAAACAACTGCTTGTCTTGACAAGAAACGCATGTGCGTTTCGTACTAAAGCTTTCGTGAAATTAATAAACTTTCGAAAGAACACGATTTTCTTTCAAAGTAAAGCTTGTACTGAGAAAAGCAACACTGATCTCAGTACTAACAGTGCTTTCACACGTAGGAAACAACTACTTGTCTTGACAAAGAAACGCATGTGCGTTTCTTACTAAAGCTTTCGAGAAATTAATAAACTTCCGAAAGAACGCGATTATCTTTCAAAGTAAAGCTTGTACTGACAAAAGCAACACTGATCTCAGTTCTAACAGTGCTTTCACACGTAGCAAACAACTGCTTGTCTTGACAAAGAAACGCATGTGTGTTTCGTACTAAAGCTTTCGTGAAATTAATAAACTTTCGAAAGAACGCGATTATCTATCAAAGTAAAGCTTGTACTGAGAAATCAACACTGATCTCAGTTCTAACAGTGCTTTCACATGTAGCAAACAACTGCTTGTCTTGACAAAGAAACGCATGTGCGTTTCTTAATAAAGCTTTCGTGAAATTAATAAACTTCCGAAAGAACGCGATTATCTATCAAAGTAAAGCTTGTACTGAGAAAAGCAACACTGATCTCAGTTCTAACAGTTCTTTCACACGTAACAAACAAGTGCTTGTCATTACAAAGATACGCATGTGCGTTTCTTACTAAAGCTTTCGTGAAATTAATAAACTTCCGAAAGAATGCGATTATCTTTCAAAGTAAAGCTTGTACTGAGAAATGCAACACGGATCGCATTTCTAACAGTGCTTTTACACTTAGCAAACAACTGCTTGTCTTGACAAAGAAACGCATGTGCGTTTCTTACTAAAGCTTTCGTGAAATTAATAAACTTCGGAAAGAATGCGATTAACTTTCAAAGTAAAGCTTGTACTGAGAAAAGCAACACTGATCTCAGTTCTTACAGTGCTTTCACACGTAGCAAACAACTCCTTGTCTTGACAAAGAAACGCATGTGCGTATCTTACTAAAGCTTTCGTGAAATTAATATACTTTCGAAAGAACGCGATTATCTATCAAACTAAAGCTTGTAGTGAGAAAAGCAACACTGATCTCAGTTCTAACAGTGCTTTTACACTTAGCAAACAAGTGCTTGTCTTTACAAAAAACGCATGTGCCTTTCTTACTAATGCTTTCGTGAAATTAATAAACTTCCGAAAGAACGCGATTATCTTTCAAAGTAAAGCTTGTACTGAGAAAAGCAACACTGATCTCAGTTCTCACAGTGCTTTCACACGTAGCAAACAACTGCTTGTCTTTACAAAGAAACGCATGTGCGTTTCTTACTAAAGCTTTCGTGAAATTAATAAACTTCCGAAAGAACGCGATTATCTTTCAAAGTAAAGCTTGTACTGAGAAAAGCAACACTGATCTCAGTTCTAACAGTGCTTTTACACTTAGCAAACAAGTGCTTGTCTTTACAAAAAAACGCATGTGCGTTTCTTACTAAAGCTTTCGTGAAATTAATAAACTTCGGAAAGAACGTGATTATCTTTCAAAGTAAAGCTTGTACTGATAAAAGCAACACTGATCTGAGTTCTAACAGTGCTTTCACACGTAGCAAACAACTGCTTGTCTTGACAAAGAAACGCATGTGCGTTTCTTACTAAAGCTTTCGTGAAATTATAAACTTCCGAAAGAACGCGATTATCTTTCAAAGTAAAGCTTGTACTGAGAAAAGCAACACTGATCTCAGTTCTACCAGTGCTTTTACACTTAGGAAACAACTGCTTGTTTTGGCAAAGAAACGCATGTGCGTTTCTTACTAAAGCTTTCGTGAAATTAATAAACTTCCAAAAGAACGCGATTATCTTTCACAGTGAAGCTTGTACTGAGAAAAGCAACACTGATCTCAGTTCTAACAGTGCTTTCACACGTAGCAAACAACTGCTTGTCTTGACAAAGAAACGCATGTGCGTTTCTTACTATAGCTTTCGTGAAATTAATAAACTTCCGAAAGAACGCGATTATCTTTCAAAGTAAAGCTTGTACTGAGAAAAGAAACACTGATCTCAGTCCTAACAGTGCTTTCACACGTAGCAAACAACTGGTTGTCTTGACAAAGAAACGCCTGTGCGTTTCTTACTAAAGCTTACGTGAAATTAATAAACTTTCGAAAGAACACGATTTTCTTTCAAAGTAAAGCTTGTACTGAGAAAAGCAACACTGATCTCAGTACTAACAGTGCTTTCACACGTAGGAAACAACTACTTGTCTTGACAAAGAAACGCATGTGTGTTTCTTACTAAAGCTTTTGTGAAATTAATATACTTCCAAAAGAACGCGATTAACTTTCAAAGTAAAGCTTGTACTGAGAAAAGCAACACTGATCTCAGTCCTAACAGTGCTTTCACACGTAGCAAACAACTGCTTGTCTTGACAAAGAAACGCATGTGGGTTTCTTACTAAAGCTTTCGTGAAATTAATAAACTTTCGAAAGAACGCGATTATCTATCAAAGTAAAGCTTGTACTGAGAAAAGCAACACTGATCTCAGTTCTAACAGTTCTTTCACACGTAACAAACAAGTGCTTGTCATTACAAAGATACGCATGTGCGTTTCTTACTAAAGCTTTCGTGAAATTAATAAACTTCCGAAAGAATGCGATTATCTTTCAAAGTAAAGCTTGTACTGAGAAATGCAACACGGATCGCATTTCTAACAGTGCTTTTACACTTAGCAAACAACTGCTTGTCTTGACAAAGAAACCCATGTGCGTTTCTTACTAAAGCTTTCGTGAAATTAATAAACTTTCAAAAGAACGCGATTTTCTTTCAAAGTAAAGCTTGTACCGAGAAAAGCAACACTGATCTCAGTCCTAACAGTGCTTTCCCACGTAGCAAACAACGTCTAGACAAAGAAACGCATGTGCTTTTCTTACTAAAGCTTCCGTGAAATTAATAAACTTTAAAAAGAACGCGATTTTCTTTCAAAGTAAAGCTGGTACTGAGAAAAGCAACACTGATCTCAGTGGTAACAGTGCTTTCACACGTAGCAAACAACTGCTTGTCTTTATAAAGAAACGCATGTGCATTTCTTACTAAAGTGAAATTAATAAACTTTCAAAAGAACGCGATTTTCTTTCAAAGTAAAGCTTGTACTGAGAAAAGCAACACTGATCTCAGTTCTAACAGTGCTTTCACACGTAGCAAAGAACTGCTTGTCTTGACAAAGAAACGCATGTGCGTTTCTGACTAAAGTGAAATTAATAAACTTTCAAAAGAACGCGATTTTCTTTCAAAATAAAGCTTGTACTGAGAAAAGCAACACTGATCTCAGTTCTAACAGTGCTTTGACACGTAGTAAAAAACTGCTTGTCTTTACAAAGAAACGCATGAGCGTTTCTTACTAAAGCTTTCGTGAAATTAATAAACTTCCGAAATAACGCGATTATCTTTCAAAGTAAAGCTTGTACTGAGAAAAGCAACACTGATCTCAGTTCTAACAGTGCTTTCACACGTAGCAAACAACTGCTTGTCTTGACAAGAAACGCATGTGCGTTTCGTACTAAAGCTTTCGTGAAATTAATAAACTTTCGAAAGAACACGATTTTCTTTCAAAGTAAAGCTTGTACTGAGAAAAGCAACACTGATCTCAGTACTAACAGTGCTTTCACACGTAGGAAACAACTACTTGTCTTGACAAAGAAACGCATGTGCGTTTCTTACTAAAGCTTTCGTGAAATTAATAAACTTTTGAAAGAACGCGATTATCTATCAAAGTAAAGCTTGTACTGAGAAATCAACACTGATCTCAGTTCTACCAGTTCTTTTACACTTAGCAAACAACTGCTTGTCTTGACAAAGAAACGCATGGGCGTTTCTTACTAAAGCTTTTGTGAAATTAATATACTTCCAAAAGAACGCGATTAACTTTCAAAGTAAAGCTTGTACTGAGAAAAGCAACACTGATCTCAGTCCTAACAGTGCTTTCACACGTAGCAAACAACTGCTTGTCTTGACAAAGAAACGCATGTGGGTTTCTTACTAAAGCTTTCGTGAAATCAATAAACTTTCGAAAGAACGCGATTATCTATCAAAGTAAAGCTTGTACTGAGAAAAGCAACACTGATCTCAGTTCTAACAGTTCTTTCACACGTAACAAACAAGTGCTTGTCATTACAAAGATACGCATGTGCGTTTCTTACTAAAGCTTTCGTGAAATTAATAAACTTCCGAAAGAATGCGATTATCTTTCAAAGTAAAGCTTGTACTGAGAAATGCAACACGGATCGCATTTCTAACAGTGCTTTTACACTTAGCAAACAACTGCTTGTCTTGACAAAGAAACCCATGTGCGTTTCTTACTAAAGCTTTCGTGAAATTAATAAACTTTCAAAAGAACGCGATTTTCTTTCAAAGTAAAGCTTGTACCGAGAAAAGCAACACTGATCTCAGTCCTAACAGTGCTTTCCCACGTAGCAAACAACGTCTAGACAAAGAAACGCATGTTCTTTTCTTAGTAAAGCTTCCGTGAAATTAATAAACTTTAAAAAGAACGCGATTTTCTTTCAAAGTAAAGCTGGTACTGAGAAAAGCAACACTGATCTCAGTTCTAACAGTGCTTTCACACGTAGCAAACAACTGCTTGTCTTTACAAAGAAACGCATGTGCGTTTCTTACTAAAGTGAAATTAATAAACTTTCAAAAGAACACGATTTTCTTTCAAAGTAAAGGTTGTACTGAGAAAAGCAACACTGATCTCAGTTCTAACAGTGCTTTCACACGTAGCAAAGAACTGCTTGTCTTGACAAAGAAACGCATGTGCGTTTCTTACTAAAGCTTTCGTGAAATTATTAAACTTTCAAAAGAACGCGATTATCTTTCAAAGTAAAGCTTGTACTGAGAAAAGCAACACTGATCTGAGTTCTAACAGTGCTTTCACACGTAGCAAACAACTGCTTGTCTTGACAAAGAAACGCATGTGCGTTTCTTACTAAAGCTTTCGTGAAATTAATAAACTTCCGAAAGAACGCGATTATCTTTCACAGTAAAGCTTGTACTGAGAAAAGCAACACTGATCTCAGTTCTAACAGTGCTTTCACACGTAGCAAACAACTGCTTGTCTTGACAAAGAAACGCATGTGCGTTTCTTACTAAAGCTTTCGTGAAGTCAATATACTTTCGAAAGAACGTGATTATCTTTCAAAGTAAAGCTTGTACTGAGAAAAGCAACACAGATCTCAGTTCTTACAGTGATTTTACAATTAGCAAAGAAGTGCTTGTCTTTACAAAGAAACTCACTGCGTTTCTTACTAAAGGTTTCGTGAAATTAATAAACTTCCGGAAGAACGTGATTATCTTCCAAAGTAAAGCTTGTACTGAGAAATGCAACACGGATCTCATTTCTAACAGTGCTCTTACACTTAGCAAACAACTGCTTGTCTTGACAAAGAAACGCATGTGCATTTCTTACTAAAGCTTTCGTGAAATTAATAAACTTCCGAAAGAACGCGATTATCTTTCAAAGTAAAGCTTGGACTGAGAAAAGCAACACTGATCTCAGTTCTAACAGTGCTTTCACACGTATCAAACAACTGCTTGTCTTGACAAAGAAACTCATGTGCGTTTCTTACTAAAGTTTGCTTGAAATTAATAAACTTCCGAAAGAACGCGATTATCTTTCAAAGTAAAGCTTGTACTGAGAAAACCAACAAGGATCTCAGTTCTAACAGTGCTTTCACACGTAGCAAACAACTGCTTGTCTTGACAAAGTAACGCATGGGCGTTTCTTACTAAAGCTTTTGTGAAATTAATATACTTCCAAAAGAACGCGATTAACTTTCAAAGTAAAGCTTGTACTGAGAAAAGCAACACTGATCTCAGTCCTAACAGTGCTTTCACACGTAGCAAACAACTGCTTGTCTTGACAACGAAACGCATGTGGGTTTCTTATTAAAGCTTTCGTGAAATTAATAAACTTTCGAAAGAACGCGATTATCTATCAAAGTAAAGCTTGTACTGAGAAAAGCAACACTGATCTCAGTTCTAACTGTTCTTTCACACGTAACAAACAAGTGCTTGTCATTACAAAGATACGCATGTGCGTTTCTTACTAAAGCTTTCGTGAAATTAATAAACTTCCGAAAGAATGCGATTATCTTTCAAAGTAAAGCTTGTACTGAGAAATGCAACACGGATCGCATTTCTAACAGTGCTTTTACACTTAGCAAACAACTGCTTGTCTTGACAAAGAAACCCATGTGCGTTTCTTACTAAAGCTTTCGTGAAATTAATAAACTTTCAAAAGAACGCGATTTTCTTTCAAAGTAAAGCTTGTACCGAGAAAAGCAACACTGATCTCAGTCCTAACAGTGCTTTCCCACGTAGCAAACAACGTCTAGACAAAGAAACGCATGTGCTTTTCTTACTAAAGCTTCCGTGAAATTAATAAACTTTAAAAAGAACGCGATTTTCTTTCAAAGTAAAGCTGGTACTGAGAAAAGCAACACTGATCTCAGTTCTAACAGTGCTTTCACACGTAGCAAACAACTGCTTGTCTTTACAAAGAAACGCATGTGCGTTTCTTACTAAAGTGAAATTAATAAACTTTCAAAAGAACGCGATTTTCTTTCAAAGTAAAGCTTGTACTGAGAAAAGCAACACTGATCTCAGTTCTAACAGTGCTTTCACACGTAGCAAAGAACTGCTTGTCTTGACAACGAAACGCATGTGCATTTCTTACTAAAGCTTTCGTGAAATTAATAAACTTCGGAAAGAATGCGATTAACTTTCAAAGTAAAGCTTGTACTGAGAAAAGCAACACTGATCTCAGTTCTTACAGTGCTTTCACACGTAGCAAACAACTGCTTGTCTTGACAAAGAAACGCATGTGCGTATCTTACTAAAGCTTTCGTGAAATTAATATACTTTCGAAAGAACGCGATTATCTATCAAACTAAAGCTTGTAGTGAGAAAAGCAACACTGATCTCAGTTCTAACAGTGCTTTTACACTTAGCAAACAAGTGCTTGTCTTTACAAAAAACGCATGTGCCTTTCTTACTAATGCTTTCGTGAAATTAATAAACTTCCGAAAGAACGCGATTATCTTTCAAAGTAAAGCTTGTACCGAGAAAAGCAACACTGATCTCAGTTCTCACAGTGCTTTCACACGTAGCAAACAACTGCTTGTCTTTACAAAGAAACGCATGTGCGTTTCTTACTAAAGCTTTCGTGAAATTAATAAACTTCCGAAAGAACGCGATTATCTTTCAAAGTAAAGCTTGTACTGAGAAAAGCAACACTGATCTCAGTTCTAACAGTGCTTTTACACTTAGCAAACAAGTGCTTGTCTTTACAAAAAAACGCATGTGCGTTTCTTACTAAAGCTTTCGTGAAATTAATAAACTTCGGAAAGAACGTGATTATCTTTCAAAGTAAAGCTTGTACTGATAAAAGCAACACTGATCTGAGTTCTAACAGTGCTTTCACACGTAGCAAACAACTGCTTGTCTTGACAAAGAAACGCATGTGCGTTTCTTACTAAAGCTTTCGTGAAATTATAAACTTCCGAAAGAACGCGATTATCTTTCAAAGTAAAGCTTGTACTGAGAAAAGCAACACTGATCTCAGTTCTTACAGTGCTTTCACACGTAGCAAACAACTGCTTGTCTTGACAAAGAAACGCATGTGCGTATCTTACTAAAGCTTTCGTGAAATTAATATACTTTCGAAAGAACGCGATTATCTATCAAACTAAAGCTTGTAGTGATAAAGCAACACTGATCTCAGTTCTAACAGTGCTTTTACACTTAGCAAACAAGTGCTTGTCTTTACAAAAAACGCATGTGCCTTTCTTACTAATGCTTTCGTGAAATTAATAAACTTCCGAAAGAACGCGATTATCTTTCAAAGTAAAGCTTGTACCGAGAAAAGCAACACTGATCTCAGTTCTCACAGTGCTTTCACACGTAGCAAACAACTGCTTGTCTTTACAAAGAAACGCATGTGCGTTTCTTACTAAAGCTTTCGTGAAATTAATAAACTTCCGAAAGAACGCGATTATCTTTCAAAGTAAAGCTTGTACTGAGAAAAGCAACACTGATCTCAGTTCTAACAGTGCTTTTACACTTAGCAAACAAGTGCTTGTCTTTACAAAAAAACGCATGTGCGTTTCTTACTAAAGCTTTCGTGAAATTAATAAACTTCGGAAAGAACGTGATTATCTTTCAAAGTAAAGCTTGTACTGATAAAAGCAACACTGATCTGAGTTCTAACAGTGCTTTCACACGTAGCAAACAACTGCTTGTCTTGACAAAGAAACGCATGTGCGTTTCTTACTAAAGCTTTCGTGAAATTATAAACTTCCGAAAGAACGCGATTATCTTTCAAAGTAAAGCTTGTACTGAGAAAAGCAACACTGATCTCAGTTCTACCAGTGCTTTTACACTTAGGAAACAACTGCTTGTTTTGGCAAAGAAACGCATGTGCGTTTCTTACTAAAGCTTTCGTGAAATTAATAAACTTCCAAAAGAACGCGATTATCTTTCACAGTAAAGCTTGTACTGAGAAAAGCAACACTGATCTCAGTTCTAACAGTGCTTTCACACGTAGCAAACAACTGCTTGTCTTGACAAAGAAACGCATGTGCGTTTCTTACTATAGCTTTCGTGAAATTAATAAACTTCCGAAAGAACGCGATTATCTTTCAAAGTAAAGCTTGTACTGAGAAAAGCAACACTGATCTCAGTCCTAACAGTGCTTTCACACGTAGCAAACAACTGGTTGTCTTGACAAAGAAACGCCTGTGCGTTTCTTACTAAAGCTTACGTGAAATTAATAAACTTCCGAAAGAACGCGATTATCTTTCAAAGTAAAGCTTGTACTGACAAAAGCAACACTGATCTCAGTTCTAATAGTGCTTTCACACGTAGCAAACAACTGCTTGTCTTGACAAAGAAACGCATGTGTGTTTCGTACTAAAGCTTTCGTGAAATTAATAAACTTTCGAAAGAACGTGATTATTTATCAAAGTAAAGCTTGTACTGAGAAATCAACACTGATCTCAGTTCTAACAGTGCTTTCACACGTAGCAAACAACTGCTTGTCTTGACAAAGAAACGCATGTGCGTTTCTTAATAAAGCTTTCGTGAAAT
Source organism: Chionomys nivalis (assembly GCF_950005125.1). Taxonomy (NCBI): domain Eukaryota; kingdom Metazoa; phylum Chordata; class Mammalia; order Rodentia; family Cricetidae; genus Chionomys; species Chionomys nivalis. Next base: position 443,612 of record NW_026646917.1, read on the forward strand.
TAATAAACTTCCGAAAGAACGCGATTATCTTTCAAAGTAAAGCTTGTACTGAGAAAAGCAACACTGATCTCAGTTCTAACAGTGCTTTCACACGTAGCAAACAACTGCTTGTCTTGACAAAGAAACGCATGTGCGTTTCTTACTAAAGCTTTCGTGAAGTCAATAAACTTTCGAAAGAACGTGATTATCTTTCAAAGTCAAGCTTGTACTGAGAAAAGCAACACTAATCTCAGTTCTTACAGTGCTTTTACACTTAGCAAACAAGTGCTTCTCTTTACAAAGAAACGCATGTGCGTTTCTTACTAAAGCTTTCGTGAAAGTAATAAATTTTCGAAAGTACGCGATTATCTTTCAAAGTAAAGCTTGTACTGAGAAAAGCAACACTGATCTCAGTTCTAACAGTGCTTTCACACGTAAAAAACAACTGCTTGTCTTGACAAGAAACGCATGTGCGTTTCTTACTAAAGCTTTAGTGAAATTAATAAACTTCCAAAAGAACGCGATTATCTTTCAAAGTAAAGCTTGTACTGAGAAAAGCAACACGGATCTCAGTTCTAACAGTGCTTTCACACGTAGCAAACAACTGCTTGTCTTGACAAGAAATGCATGTGCATTTCTTACTAAAGCTTTCGTGAAATTAATAAACTTCCAATAGAACGCGATTATCTTTCAAAGTAAAGCTTGTACTGAGAAAAGCAACACTGATCTCAGTTCTAACAGTGGTTTCACACTTAGCAAACAACTGGTTGTCTTGACAAAGAAACGCCTGTGCGTTTCTTACTAAAGCTTTCGGGAAATTAATAAACTTTCGAAAGAACGCGATTATTTTTCAAAGTAAAGCTTTTACTGAGAAAAGCAACACTAATCTCAGTTCTAACAGTGCTTTTATACTTTGCAAACAAGTGCTTGTCTTTACAAAGAAACGCATATGCGTTTCTTACTAAAGCTTTCGAGAAATTAATAAACTTCCGAAAGAACTCGATTATCTTTCAAAGTAAAGCTTGTACTGAGAAAAGCAACACTGATCTCAGTTCTAACAGTGCTTTCACACGTAGCAAAGAACTGCTTGTCTTGACAAAGAAACGCCTGTGCGTTTCTTACTAAAGCTTTCTTGAAATTAATAAACTTTCGAAAGAACGCGATTATCTTTCAAAGTAAAGCTTGTACTGAGAAAAGCAACACTAATCTCAGTTCTAACAGTGCTTTTACACTTTGCAAACAAGTGCTTGTCTTTACAAAGAAACGCATATGCGTTTCTTACTAAAGCTTTCGTGAAATTAATAAACTTCTGAAATAACGCGATTATCTTTCAAAGTAAAGCTTGTACTGAGAAAAGCAACACTGATCTCAGTTCTAACAGTGCTTTCACACGTAGCAAACAACTGCTTGTCTTGACAAAAAACGCATGTGAATTTCTTACTAAAGCTTTCGTGAAATTAATAAACTTTCGAAAGAACGCGATTTTGTTTCAAAGTAAAGCTTGTACTGAGAAAAGCAACACTGATCTCAGTACTAACAGTGCTTTCACACGTAGGAAACAACTGGTTGTCTTGACAAAGAAACGCCTGTGCGTTTCTTACTAAAGCTTTCGTGAAATTAATAAACTTTCGAAAGAACGCAATTATCTATCAAAGTAAAGCTTGTACTGAGAAAAGCAACACTGATCTCAGTTATAACAGTTCTTTCACACGTAACAAACAAGTGCTTGTCATTACAAAGATACGCATGTGCGTTTCTTACTAAAGCTTTCGTGAAATTAATAAACTTCCGAAAGAATGCGATTATCTTTCAACCTAAAGCTTGTACTGAGAAATGCAACACTGATCTCAGTTCTAACAGTGCTTTCCCACGTAGCAAACAACGTCTTGACAAAGAAACGCATGTGCTTTTCTTACTAAAGCGTTCGTGAAATTAATAAACTTTCAAAAGAACGCGATTTTCTTTCAAAGTAAAGATTGTACTGAGAAAAGCAACACTGATCTCAGTTTTAACAGTGCTTTCACACGTAGCAAACAACTGCTTGTCTTTACAAAGAAAGGCATGTGCGTTTCTTACTAAAGTGAAATTAATAAACTTTCAAAAGAACACGATTTTCTTTCAAAGTAAAGCTTGTACTGAGAAAAGCAACACTGATCTCAGTTCTACCAGTTCTTTTACACTTAGCAAACAACCGCTTGTCTTGAGAAAGAAACGCATGTGTGTTTCGTACTAAAGCTTTCGTGAAATTAATAAACTTTCGAAAGAACGCGATTATCTATCAAAGTAAAGCTTGTACTGAGAAATCAACACTGATCTCAGTTCTAACAGTGCTTTCACACGTAGCAAACAACTGCTTGTCTTGACAAAGAAACGCATGTGCGTTTCTTACTAAAGCTTTCGTGAAATTAATAAACTTCCGAAAGAACGCGATTATATTTCAAAGTAAAGCTTGTACTGAGAAAAGCAACACTGATCTCAGTTCTAACAGTGCTTTCACACGTAGCAAACAACTGGTTGTCTTGACAAAGAAACGCCTGTGCGTTTCTTACTAAAGCTTTCGTGAAATGAATAAACTTCCAAAAGAACGCGATTATCTTTCAAAGTAAAGCTTCTATTGAGAAAAGCAACACTAATCTCAGTTCTAACAGTGCTTTTCCACTTAGCAAACAAGTGCTTGTCTTTACAAAGAAACGCATCTGTGTTTCTTACTAAAGCTTTCGAGAAATTAATAAACTTCCGAAAGAACGCGATTATCTTTCAAAGTAAAGCTTGTACTGAGAAAAGCAACACTGATATCAGTTCTAACAGTGCTTTCACACTTAGCAAACAACTGCTTGTCTTGACAAAGAAACGCATGTGTGTTTCGTACTAAAGCTTTCGTGAAATTAATAAACTTTCGAAAGAACGCGATTATCTATCAAAGTAAACCTTGTACTGAGAAATTAACACTGATCTCAGTTCTAACAGTGCTTTCACATGTAGCAAACAACTGCTTGTCTTGACAAAGAAACGCATGTGCGTTTCTTAATAAAGCTTTCGTGAAATTAATAAACTTCCGAAAGAACGCGATTATCTTTCAAAGTAAAGCTTGTACTGAGAAAAGCAACACTGATCTCAGTTCTAACAGTGCTTTCACACGTAGCAAACAACTGCTTGTCTTGACAAAGAAACCCATGTGCGTTTCTTACTAAAGCTTTTGTGAAATTAATATACTTCCAAAAGAACGTGATTATCTTTCAAAGTCAAGCTTGTACTGAGAAAAGCAACACTAATCTCAGTTCTTACAGTGCTTTCACACGTAGCAAACACCTGCCTGTCTTGACAAAGAAACGCATGTGCGTTTCTTACTATAGCTTTCGTGAAATTAATAAACTTTAAAAAGAACGCGATTATCTTTCAAAGTAAAGCTTGTACTGAGAAAAGCAACACTGAACTCAGTTCTAACAGTGCTTTCACACGTAGCAAACATCTGCTTGTCTTTATAAAAAAACCCATGAGCGTTTCTTACTAAAGCTTTCGTGAAATTAATAAACTTTCAAAAGAACACGATTTTCTTTCAAAGTAAAGCTTGTACTGAGAAAAGCAACACTGATCTCAGTTCTAACAGTGCTTTCACACGTACTAAACAACTGCTTGTCTTTACAAAGAAACGCATGTGCGTTTCTTACTAAAGCTTTCGTGAAATTAATAAACTTTCCAAAGAACCTGATTATCTTTCAAAGTAAACCTTGGACTGAGAAAAGCAACACTGATCTCAGTTCTAACAGTGCTTTCTCACGTAGCAAACAACTGCTTGTCTTGACAAAGAAATGCATGTGCGTTTCTTACTAAAGCTTTCGTGAAATTAATAAACTTTCGAAAGAACGCAATTATCTATCAAAGTAAAGCTTGTACTGAGAAAAGCAACACTGATCTCAGTTCTAACAGTTCTTTCACACGTAACAAACAAGTGCTTGTCATTACAAAGATACGCATGTGCGTTTCTTACTAAAGCTTTCGTGAAATTAATAAACTTCCGAAAGAACGCGATTATCTATCAAAGTAAAGCTTGTACTGAGAAATGCAACACGGATCGCATTTCTAACAGTGCTTTTACACTTAGCAAACAACTGCTTGTCTTGACAAAGAAACCCATGTGCGTTTCTTACTAAAGCTTTCGTGAAATTAATAAACTTTCGAAAGAACGCGATTTTCTTTCAACCTAAAGCTTGTACTGAGAAAAGCAACACTGATCTCAGTTCTAACAGTGCTTTCCCACGTAGCAAACAACGTCTTGACAAAGAAACGCATGTGCTTTTCTTACTAAAGCGTTCGTGAAATTAATAAACTTTCAAAAGAACGCGATTTTCTTTCAAAGTAAAGCTTGTACTGAGAAAAGCAACACTGATCTCAGTTTTAACAGTGCTTTCACACGTAGCAAACAACTGCTTGTCTTTACAAAGAAAGGCATGTGCGTTTCTTACTAAAGTGAAATTAATAAACTTTCAAAAGAACACGATTTTCTTTCAAAGTAAAGCTTGTACTGAGAAAAGCAACACTGATCTCAGTTCTACCAGTTCTTTTACACTTAGCAAACAACTGCTTGTCTTGACAAAGAAACGCATGTGTGTTTCGTACTAAAGCTTTCGTGAAATTAATAAACTTTCGAAAGAACGCGATTATCTATCAAAGTAAAGCTTGTACTGAGAAATCAACACTGATCTCAGTTCTAACAGTGCTTTCACACCTAGCAAACAACTGCTTGTCTTGACAAAGAAACGCATGTGCGTTTCTTACTAAAGCTTTCGTGAAATTAATAAACTTCCGAAAGAACGCGATTATATTTCAAAGTAAAGCTTGTACTGAGAAAAGCAACACTGATCTCAGTTCTAACAGTGCTTTCACACGTAGCAAACAACTGCTTGTCTTGACAAGAAACGCATGTGCATTTCTTACTAAAGCTTTCGTGAAATTAATAAACTTCCAAAAGAACGCGATTATCTTTCAAAGTAAAGCTTGTACTGAGAAAAGCAACACTGATCTCAGTTCTAACAGTGCTTTCACACTTAGCAAACAACTGGTTGTCTTGACAAAGAAACGCCTGTGCGTTTCTTACTAAAGCTTTCGTGAAATTAATAAACTTTCGAAAGAACGCGATTATCTTTCAAAGTAAAGCTTTTACTGAGAAAAGCAACACTAATCTCAGTTCTAACAGTGCTTTTCCACTTAGCAAACAAGTGCTTGTCTTTACAAAGGAACGCATCTGTGTTTCTTACTAAAGCTTTCGAGAAATTAATAAACTTCCGAAAGAACGCGATTATCTTTCAAAGTAAAGCTTGTACTGACAAAAGCAACACTGATCTCAGTTCTAACAGTGCTTTCACACGTAGCAAACAACTGCTTGTCTTGACAAAGAAACGCATGTGTGTTTCGTACTAAAGCTTTCGTGAAATTAATAAACTTTCGAAAGAACGCGATTATCTATCAAAGTAAAGCTTGTACTGAGATATCAACACTGATCTCAGTTCTAACAGTGCTTTCACATGTAGCAAACAACTGCTTGTCTTGACAAAGAAACGCATGTGCGTTTCTTAATAAAGCTTTCGTGAAATTAATAAACTTCCGAAAGAACGCGATTATCTTTCAAAGTAAAGCTTGTACTGAGAAAAGCAACACTGATCTCAGTTCTAACAGTGCTTTCACACGTAGCAAACAACTGCTTGTCTTGACAAAGAAACGCATGTGCGTTTCTTACTAAAGCTTTTGTGAAATTAATATACTTCCAAAAGAACGTGATTATCTTTCAAAGTCAAGCTTGTACTGAGAAAAGCAACACTAATCTCAGTTCTTACAGTGCTTTCACACGTAGCAAACACCTGCCTGTCTTGACAAAGAAACGCATGTGCGTTTCTTACTATAGCTTTCGTGAAATTAATAAACTTTCAAAAGAACGCGATTATCTTTCAAAGTAAAGCTTGTATTGAGAAAAGCAACACTGAACTCAGTTCTAACAGTGCTTTCACACGTAGCAAACATCTGCTTGTCTTTATAAAAAAACCCATGAGCGTTTCTTACTAAAGCTTTCGTGAAATTAATAAACTTTCAAAAGAACACGATTTTCTTTCAAAGTAAAGCTTGTACTGAGAAAAGCAACACTGATCTCAGTTCTAACAGTGCTTTCTCACGTACTAAACAACTGCTTGTCTTTACAAAGAAACGCATGTGCGTTTCTTACTAAAGCTTTCGTGAAATTAATAAACTTTCCAAAAACCTGATTATCTTTCAAAGTAAAGCTTGGACTGAGAAAAGCAACACTGATCTCAGTTCTAACAGTGCTTTCTCACGTAGCAAACAACTGCTTGTCTTGACAAAGAAATGCATGTGCGTTTCTCACTAAAGATTTCGTGAAATTAATAAACTTTCAAAAGGACGCGATTATCTTTCAAAGTAAAGCTTGTACTGAGAAAAGCAACACTGATCTCAGTTCTAACAGTGCTTTCACGCGTAGCAAACAACTGCTTGTCTTGACAAAGAAACGCATGTGCGTTTCTTACTAAAGCTTTCGTGAAATTAATAAACTTTCAAAAGAACGCGATTTTCTTTCAAAGTAAAGCTTGTACTGAGAAAATCAACAATCATCTCAGTTCTAACAGTGCTTTCACACATAGCAAACAACTGCTTGTCTTTACAAAGAAACGCATGTGCGTTTCTTACTAAAGTGAAATTAATAAACTTTCAAAAGAACGCGATTTTCTTTCAAAATAAAGCTTGTACTGAGAAAAGCAACACTGATCTCAGTTCTAAAAGTGCTTTCACACGTAGCAAACAACTGCTTGTCTTTACAAAAGAAACGCATGTGCGTTTCTTACTAAAGCTTTCGTGAAATCAAACTTTCAAAAGAACGCGATTTTCTTTCAAAGCTTGTACTGAGAAAAGCAACACTGAGCTCAGTTCTAACAGTGCTTTCACACGTAGCAAACAACTGCTTGTCTTGACAAAGAAACGCATGTGCGTTTCTTACTAAAGCTTTCGTGAAATTAATAAACTTTCGAAAGAACGCGATTATCTTTCAAAGTAAATCTTGTACTGAGAAAAGCAACACTGATCTCAGTTCTAACAGTGCTTTCACACGTAGCAAACAACTGCTTGTCTTGACAAAGAAACGCATGTGGCTTTCTTACTAAAGCTTTCGTGAAATCAATAAACTTTCGAAAGAACGTGATTATCTTTCAAAGTAAAGCTTGTACTGAGAAAAGCAACACTGTTCTCAGTTCTAACAGTGCTTTCACATGTAGCAAACAGCTGCTTTCCTCTAGAAAGAAACGCATGTGCGTTTCTTACTAAAGCTTTCGTGAAATTAATAAACTTTCAAAAGAACGCGATTATCTTTCCAAGTAAAGCTTGTACTGAGAAAACAACACTGATCTCAGTTCTAACAGTGCTTTCACACGTAGCAAAGAACTGCTTGTCTTGACAAAGAAAAGCATGTGCGTTTCTTACTAAAGCTTTCGTGAAATTAATAAACTTTCAAAAGAACGCGATTATCTTTCAAAGTAAAGCTTGTACTGAGAAAAGCAACACTCATCTCAGTTCTACCAGTGCTTTCACACGTAGCAAACAACTGCTTGTCTTGACAAAGAAACGCATGTGCGTTTCTTACTAAAGCTTTCGTGAAATTAATAAACTTTCAAAAGAACGCAATTATCTTTCAATTAAAGCTTGTACTGAGAAAAAGAACACTGATCTCACTTCTAACAATGATTTCACACGTAGCAAACAACTACTTGTCTTTACAAAGAAACACATGTGCGTTTCTTACTAAAGCTTTCGTGAAATTAATAAACTTTCAAATGATCGTGATTATCTTTCAAAGTTAAGCTTGTACTGAAAAGAGGAACACTGATCTCAGTTCTAACATGCTTTCGTGCAATTAATAAACTTTCAAAAGAACGTGATTACCTTCAAAGTAAAGCTTGTACTGAGAAAAGGAACACTGATCTCAGTTCTAACAATGCTTTCACACGTAGCAAACAACTGTTTGTCTTTATAAAGAAACATGTGCGTTTCTTACTAAAGCTTTCGTGAAATTTATAAACTTTCAAAAGTACACGATTATCTTTCAAATTAAAGCTTGTACTAAGAAAAGGAACACTGATATCAGTTCTAACAATGCTTTTCCATGTAGCAAACATCTGCTTTTCTTTACAAAGAAACACATGTGCGTTTCTTACTAAAGCTTTCGTGAAATAAACTTTCAAAAGAACCTGATTATCTTTCAAAGTAAAGCTTGTGCTGAGAAGAGGAACACTGATCTCAGTTCTAACAAAGCTTTAGTGCAATTAATAAACTTTCAAAGAACGTGATTATCTTTCAAAGTAAAGCTTGTACTGAGAAGAGGAACACTGATCCCAGTTCTAACAAAGATTTCGTGAAATAAATAAACTTTCAAATAAACGCGATTATCTTTGTAAATAAAGCTTGTGCTGAGATAAGGACCACAGATCTCAGTTCTAACAATGCTTTCACAAGTAGCAAACAACTGCTCCTCTTTCCCAAGAAACCCATGTGCGTTTCTTACTAAAGCTTTTGATGAAATGAATATACTTTCAAAAAAACTTGATTGTCTTTCAAAATACAGCTTCTACAGGGAAAAGGAACAGTGACCTCACTTCTAACAATACTCTGACATGTCGCAAACAACGTCTTCCCTTTAGAGTGAAACACTTGTGCATTTCTTACTAAAGCTTTTAATGAAATGAATTCACTTTCAAAAGTTCCTGATTTTCTTTCAAAGTAAAGCTGGTAGCGAGAAAGGAACACTGATCTCACTTCTAAGAAGACTTTGAAATGTCGGAAACAACTGCTTCTCTTTACAGTGAAACACATGTGCATTTTTTTCTGTAGCTTTTCTTGAAATGAATACAGTTTCTAAAGAATGTAATTATCTTTCAAAGTAAAGCTTATACAGAGAAAGGAACTCTTATCTCAATTCTAACAATAACTTGACATGTCGCAAACAAGTTCTTCTCTTTACAGAGAAAAAATTGTGTGTTTCTTATTATAGCTTTTCATAAATGAATGCACTTTCAAAAGAACGTGATTATCTTTCAAAGTAAAGCTTTTACAGAGAAATGGTACACTGATCTCTCTTCTAACAATACTTTGACATATCGCAAACTACTTCTTCTGTTTACTAAGAAACACATGTTTGTTTCTAACTAAAGCTTTTCAAGAAATGAATTCACTTTCCAAAGAACATGATTATCTTTCAAAGTAAAGCTTCTACAGAGAAAAGGAATACTGATCTCACTTCAAAAATACTTTGACAAGTCGCAAACAACTGCTTCTCCTTACCAAGAAACACATGTGTGTTTCTTACTAAAACATTTCAAGAAATGAATATACTTTCAAAAGAATGTGATTATCTTTCAAAGTAAAGCTTGTACAGAGAAAAGAAATACTGATTTCACTTCTAATAGTAATTTGACATGGCGCAAAAACTGCTTCTCTTTACAGAGAAACACGTGCGTTTCTTACTAAAGCTTTTAAAGAAATGAAAACACTTTCCAAAGAACGTGCTTATCTTTCAAGGTAAAGCTTGTACAGTGACAAGTAACACTGATCTCCCTTCTAACAATACTTTCACATGTAGCAAACATCGGCTTCTCTTTACCAAGAAACACATGTGCATTTCCAACCAGGGCTTTTCAAGAAATGATTACATTTTCAAAGGAACATGATTATCTTTCAAAATAAAGCTTCTACAGAGAAAAGGAACACTGATCTTACTTCTAACAGTACTTTGACATGTTGCAAACAACTGCTTCTCCTTACCAAGGAACACATGTGCGTTTTTAACTAAAGCTTTTCAAGAAATGAATATACTTTCAAAAGAAGGTGATTATCTTTCAAAGTAAAGTTTGTACAGAGAAAAGGAACAATGTACTCACATCTAACAGTAATTTGACATGTTGCAAACAACTGCTTCTCTTACAGATAAACACTTGTGAGATTCTCACTAAAGCTATTTATGAAATGAATACACTTTCAAAACAATGTGATTATCTTTCAAATTAAAGCTTCTACAGAGAAAAGGAATACTGATCTCAGTTCTAAGAATACTTTGACATGTCGCAAACTACTGCTTCTCTTTACCAAGGAACACATGTGCGTTTCCAACAAAAGCTTTTGAAGAAATGAATACATTTTCAAAAGAACGTGATTATCTTTCAAAGCAAAGATTCTACAGAGTAAAGGAACACTGATCTAACTTCTAACAATACTTTGACATGTCACAAACAATGGCTTCTCTTTACAAAGAAACACTTGTGTGTTTCTTACTTAAGCTATTTATGAAATGAATATACTTTCAAAGAATGTGATTATCTTTCAAAGTAAAGCTTCTACCAAGAAATGAATACTGATCACACTTCTAACAAGACTTTGACATGTCAGAAACAACTGCTACTCCTTACCAAGACACACATGAGCATTATTACTAAAGCATTTCTAGAAATGAATACACTTTCAAAAGAACGTGACTATATTTCAAAATAAAGCTTTCACAGAGAAAATGAACACTGATCTCACTTCTAACAGTAATTTGACATGTCGAAAAGAAGTGCTTTTCTTTACAGAGAAACACATGTACGTTTCTTACTAAAGCTTATCATGAAATGAATACACTTTCAAAAGAATATGATTATACTTCAAAGCAAAGCTTCTACAGAGAAAAGGAACACTGATCTCACTTCTAAAAATACTTGACATGTCGGAAACAACTGCTTCTCTTTACAGAGAAACACATGTGCGTTTCTTCCTAATACTTTTCATGAAATGAATACAGTTTGAAAAGAATGTGATTATCTTTCAAAGTAAAGCTTTTACACAGAAAGGAACACTGATCTCTCTTCTAAAAATACTTTGACATGATGCATAATACGGCCTTTCTTTACAGAGAAACAATTGTGCGTTTCTTACTAAAGCTATATATGAAACTAATACACTTTCAAAAGAACGTGATTATCTTTCAAAATAAAACTTCTGCAGAGAAAAGGAAAACTAACCTCACTTCTAACAGTAATTTGACAATTGCAAACATCTGCTTCTCTTTACAGAGAACCACATGTGCGTTTCATACTAAAACTTTTCAAGAAATGAATACACATTCAAAAGAACGTGATTATCATTCAAAGCAAAGCTTCTACAGATGATGGAGCACTGATCTCACTTCTAACAAGACTTTGACATTTAGGAAACAATTGAATCTCTTTACCAAGTAACACGTGTGCTTCTTACTAAAGCTAATCCTGAAATGAATACACTTTCAAAAGAATGTGATTATCTTTCAAAGTAAAGCTTCTGCACAGAAAGGAACACTGATCTCTCTTCTAACAATACTTTGACATGTCACAAAAAATGGCCTCTCTTTAGAGAAACACATGTGCGTTTCTTACTAAAGCTATTTATGAAATGAACACACTTTCAAAAGAATGTGATTTTCTTTCAAAGTAAACCTTCTACAGAGAAAAGGAATACTGATTTCACTTCAAACAATACTTTGAATGTCGTAAACAACTGCTTCTCCTTAACAAGATACACATGTGTGTTTCATGCTAAAGCTTTTCAAGAAATGAATACACTTTCAAAAGAATGTGAATATCTTTCAAAGTAAAGCTTGTACAGAGAAAAGGAATACGGATCTCACTTCTACCAATACTTTAACATGTTCCAAAGAACTGCTTCTCTTTACAGAAAAACACATGTGCTTTTCTTACAAAAGCATTTCATGAAATAAATACACATTCAAAAGAACGTTATTATCTTTCAAAGTAAAACTTCTGCAGAGAAAAGGAAAACTAATCTCACTTCTAACAGTAATTTGACATGTCGCAAACAACTGCTTTTCTTTACAAAGAAACACTTTTGCATTTCTTACTAAAGCTATTTTTCAAATGAACACTTTCAAAACAATGCGATTATCTTCCAAAGTAAAGCTTCTACAGAGAAAAGGAAAACTGATCTCACTTCAAACAGTAATAGATATGTCGAAAAAATCTGCTTCTCTATAAGGAGAAGCACATGTGCATTTCTTAATAAATCTTTTCCTAAAATGAATATACTTTAAAAAGAACGTGATTATATTTCAAAGCAAAGATTCTACAGAGAAAAGGAACATGGATCTCACTTCTAACAAGCCTTTGACATGTCACAAACAACTGCTTTGCTTTACAGAAAAAGACATGTGCGTTTCTTACTAAAGCATTTCAAGAAATGAATACACTTTCAAAAGAATGTGATTATCTTTCAAATAAAGCTTCTACAGAGAAAAGGAATACTGATCTCTCTTCAAACAATACTTTCACATGTCGCAAACAATTGCTTCTCTATAACAAGATACACGTGGGTTTCTTAATAAAGCTTTTCAAGAAATGAATACACTTTCAAAAGAACGTCATTATATTTCAAAGCATAGCTTCTACAGAGAAAAGGAACACTGATCTCACTTCTAACAATACTTTGACATGTCGCAAACAACTGCTTCTCTTTACAGAGAAACACTTGTGCGTTTCTTACTAAAGCTATTTATAAAATGAATACACTTTCCAAAGAATGTGACTATCTTTCAAAGAAAAGCTTCTACAGAGAAAAGGAACATTGATATCACTTCCAACAATAATTTGACACGTCACAAACAACTGCTTCTCTTTACAGAGAAACACATGTGTGTTTCTTCCTAAAGCTTTTCATGAAATGAATACACTTTGAAATAGATGTGATTATCTTTCAAAGTAAAGCTTCTACAGAGAAAGGAACACTGATCTCTCTTCCAAAAGTACTTTGACATGTCGCAAAAAATGGCTTTTCTTTACAGAGAAACAGTTGTGCGTTTCTTACTAAAGCTATTTTTGAAATGAATACACTTTCAAAACAACGAGATTATCTTTCAAAGTAAAGCTTGTAGAGATAAAAGGAAAACTTCTCATTTTTAACAGTAATTTGACATGTCACAAAAACTGCTTTTCTTTAGAGAGAAATACATGTATGTTTCTTACTAAAGATTTTCAAGAAATGTATACACTTTCAAAAGAACGTCTTTATCTTTCAAATTAAAGCTTGTACAGAGAAAAGGAATACTGATCTCACTTCAAACAATATTTTGACATGTCCCAAACAACTGCTTCTCCTAACCAAGTAACACATGTGCTTTTCTTACTAAAGTTTTAAAGAAATGAATACACTTTTAAAAGAACGTGATTATATTTCAAAGCAAAGTTTCTACAGAGAATGGAACACTGATCTCACTTCTAACAATACTTCGACATGTCGCAAACAACTGCTTCTCTTTACAAAGAAACACTTGTGCGTTTCTTACTAAAGCTATTAATGAAATGAATACACTTTCAAAAGAATATGATTATCTTTCAAAGTAAAGTTGTACAGAGAAAGGTAAACAGATCTCACTTCTAACAATACTTTGACATGTCGCAAACAACTGCTTCTCTTTACCAAGAAACACATGTGTGTTTCTAACTAAAGCTGTTCAAGAAATGTATACACTTTCAAAAGAATGTGATTATCCTTCAAAGTAAAGCTTGTACAGAGAAAAGGAACACTGATATCACTTCTAACAAGTCGTTGACATGTCGCAAACAACTGCTTCTCTTTATCAAGAAACACGTGTGTTAGTTACTAAAGCTTTTCAGGAAATGAATATACTTTCAAAAGAATGTGATTATCTTTCAAAGTAAATCTTGTACCTAGAAAAGGAATATTGACCTCACTTCAAACAACACTTTGACATGTTGCAAACAACTGTTTCTCCTTACCAAGTAACACAAGTGCGTTTCTAACTAAAGCTTTTCAGGAAAGAATACAATTTCAAAATAGCATGATTATCTTTCAGTGTAAAGCTTTTACAGAGAAAAGGAACACTGATCTCACTAATAACAATACTTTGACATGTCGCAAAAAATGGCCTCTCTTTACAGAGAAACACATGTGCATTTCTTACTAAAGCTATTTATGAAATGAATACACTTTCAAAGAATGTGGTTATCTTTCAAATTAAAGCTTCTACAGAGAAAAGCAACACTGATCTCAGGTCTAATAGGACGTTGACATGTCGCAAACAACTGCTTCTCATTACCAAGTAACACATGTGCGTTTCTTACTAAAGCTTTTAAAGAAATGAATACACTTTTAAAAGAATGTGATTGTATTTCAAAGCAAAGCTTCTACAGAGAATGGAACACTGATCTCACTTCTAACAATACTTTGACATGTCGCAAACAACTGCTTCTCTTTACAGAGAAACACTTGTGCGTTTCTTACTAAAGCTATTAATGAAATGAATACACTTTCAAAAGAATGTGATTATCTTTCAAAGTAAAGCTTGTACAGAGAAAGGTACACTGATCTCACTTCTAAAAATACTTTGACATGTCGCAAACAACGGCTTCTCTTTACCAAGAAACACATGTGTGTTTCTAACTAATGCTTTTCAAAAAATGTATACACTTTCAAAAGAACTTGATTATCCTTCAAATTAAAGCTTGTACAGAGAAAGGGAACACTGATATCACTTCTAACCAGATGTTGACATGACGCAAACAACTGCTACTCTTTACCAAGAAACACATGTGTGTTAGTTACTAAAGCTTTTCTGGAAATGAATATACTTTCAAAAGAATGTGATTATCTTTAAATGAAAGCTTCTACAGAGATAAGGAATATTGAACTCACTTCAAACAATACCTTGACATGTCCTAAACAACAGCTTCTCCTTACCAAGTAACACAAGTGCGTTTCTAACTAAAGCTTTTCAGGAAAGAATACACTTTCAAAAGAACGAGATTATATTTCAAAATGAAGCTTGTACAGAGAAAAGGAACACTGATCCCACTTCTAACAAACATTTGACATGTCACAAACAACTGCTTTTCTTTACAGAGAAAGACATGTGCTTTTCTTACTAAAGCTTTTAATAAAATGAATACACTTTCAAAAGAATGTGGTTATCTTTCAATGTAAAGCTTCTACAGAGAAAGGTACACTGATCTCACTTGTAAAAATACTTTGATATGTCCCAAAGAAATGCTTCTCTTTACAGAGAAAGACATGTGCATTTCTTACTAAAGCTATTTATAAAATGAATACACTTTCAAAAGAATGTGATTATCTTTCAAAGTAAACTTGTACAGAGAAAGGTACACTGATCTCACTTCTAACGATACTTTGATGTGCTGCAAACAACTGCTTCTCTTTACCAAGAAACACAAGTGCGTTTCTAACTTAAGCTTTTCAAGGAAAACTACACTTTCAATATAATGTGATTATCTTTCAAAATAAAGCTTGTACAGAGAAAAGGAACACTAATCTCACTTCTAACAATACTTTGACATGTCACAAACAACTGCTTCTCTTTACTAAGAAACACATGTGCGTTTCTAAATAAGCTTTTCAGGAAATGAACACACTTTCAAAGCAATGTGATTATCTTTCAAAGTAAAGCTTGTACAGAGAAAAGGAATACTTATCTCAGTTCTAACAATACTTTGACAGGTTGCAAACAACTGCTTCTCTTTACAGAGAAACACTTGTGTGTTTCTTAAAAGAATTTCATGCAATAAATACACTTTCAAAAGAACATGATTATCTTTCAAAGCAAAGTTTTACAGAGAAAAGGAACACTGTTCTCACTTCTAACTATACCTTTACATATCCCAGACATCTGCTCCTTTTTTCAGAGAAACACATGTGCATTTTACACTAAAACATTTTATGAATTTATTACACTTTCCAAAGAATGTGATTATCTTTCAGAGTAAAGTTTGTACAGAGAAAAGGAACACTGTTCTCACTTCTTAACAATACTTTGACATTTTCCAAACAGCTGCTTCTCTTTTCATAGATAAAAATGTGCGTTTCTCAATAAATCATTTCATGAAATTATACACTTTCAAAAGAATGTGATTATCTTTTAAAGTAAAGATTGTACAGAGAAATGGAACACTGTTCACACTTCTAACAATACTTAGTCTTGTCGGAAAGAACTGCATCTCTTTTTAGAAAAACACATGTGTGTTTCTCACTAAAGCATTTCATGAATTTATACACTTTCAAGAGAACGTGATTATCTCTCTAAGTAAGGTTTGTACAGAGAAAAGTAACACTCTTCTCAATTCTTAACAATACTTTGACATTCCAAAGAACTGCTTCTCTTTTCAGAGATACACATGTGCGTTTCTCACTAAACCATTTAATGAAATATTTTTTTAAAATATTTATTTATTTATTATGTATACAATATTCTGTCTGTGTGTATGTCTGAAGGCCAGAAGAGGGCACCAGACCTCATTACAGATGGTTGTGAGCCACCATGTGGTTGCTGGGAATTGAACTCAGGACCTTTGGAAGAACAGGCAATGCTCTTAACCTCTGAGCCATCTCTCCAGCCCCCCATTTAATGAAATTATACACATTCAAAAGAACGTGATTTGCTATCAAAGTAATGATAGTACAGAGAAAAGGAACACTGTTCTCACTTCGAACAATACTTTTTCCGGTCGCATAGAACTGCACCTCTTTTCAGAGTAACACATGTCCGTTTCTCAATAAAGCATTTCATGATATTATATACTTTCAAAAGAACGTGATTATCTTTCAAAATAAAGTTTGTACAGAGAAAAGAAACACTGTTGTCACTTCAAGCAATACTTTTACATGTCCCAAAAAACTGCTACACATTTCAGAGAAACACATGTGCTTTTCTCACTAAAGCATTTAATGAAATTATACACTTTCAAAATAAGGTGATTTTCTTTCAAAGTAAATATTGTACAGACAAATGGAACAATGTTCTCACTTCTCACAATACTTTGTCATGTCGAAAACAACTGCTTCTCTTTTCAGAGATACACATGTGTGTATCTTACTAAACCATTTCATGAAATTATTCACTTTGAAAAGAATGCAATTTTCTTTTAGTAAAGATTGTAAAGAGAAAAGCAATACTGTACTAACTTCTAACAATACTTTGTCGAGTCTCAAACAACTACCCCTCTTTTCAGAGAAACACGTACATTTCTCACTAAAGCATTTCATGAAAATATACACTTTCAACGAACATGATTTTCTTTCAAATTAAAGCTTGCACAAAGAAAAGCAAAACAGAACTCACTTCTAAGTCTTCTTTGACATGTTCCAAACTTGGTATCTTCCAAACAACTGCTTCTCTTTTTAGACAAACACATGTCTTTTTCTCAATAAAGCATTTCATAAAATTATACACTTTCAAAAGAACGTTATTATCTTTTAATGTAAAGTTTGTACAGAGAAAAGAAACAGTCTTCTCACTTCTAACAATACTTTTATATGTCCCACACAACTGCTTCTCTTTTCAGAGAAACACATGTGCGTTTCTCACTAAACCATTTCATGAAATTATACACTTTCAAAAGAATGTGATTTTCTTTTAAAGTTTGTACAGATAAATTGAACACTGTTAATACTTGTAACAGTACTTTGTCATGTTGCAAACAACTGTCCCTCTTTTCAGAGAAACACATGTGCATTTCTCACTAAAACATTTCACGAAAGTGTACACTTTCAAAACAATGTGATTTTCTTTCAAATAAAGTTTGTACAAGAAATGGAACACTGTTCTCACTTCTAACAATACTTTTTCATGTTGCAAACCACTCCTTCTCTTTACAAAAATCACATGTGCATTTCTTACTAAAGCATTTCAAGAAATTATACACTTTCAAAAGAACGTGATTATCTTTCAAAGTAAAGTTTGTACAGAGAAAAGGAACACTGTTCTCACTTTTAACAATACTTTTATATGTTCCAAGCAACTGCTCCTCTTTTAAGAGAAACACATGTGCATTTCTCATTAAAGCATTTTATGAAATTATACATTTTTAAAATATTGTGATTTTCTTTCAAAGTAAAGCTTGCACAAAGAAAAGTAAACAGAACTCACTTCTAAGTCTTCTTTGACATGTTCCAAATATGATATCTTCCAAACAACTGCTTCTCTTTTCAGAGAAACACATGTCTGTTTCTCAATAAAGAATTTCATGAAATTATACACTTTCAAAAGAACGTGATTATCTTTCAATGTAAAGGTTTTACAGAGAAAAGAAACAGTCTTCTCACTTCTAACAATACTTTTCCATGTCCCACACAAATGCTCCTCTTTTCAGAGAAACACATGTGCGTTTCTCCCTAAATCATTTCATGAAATTATACACTTTCAAAAGAATGTGATTTTCTTTTAAAGTAAAGATTGTACAGATAAATTGAACACTGTTAATACTTGTAACAATACTTTGTCATGTTGCAAACAACTGCACATCTTTTCAGAGAAATACATGTGCGTTTCTCACTAAAACATTTCATGAAATTATCCACTTTCAAAAGAACGTGATTATCTTTCAAAGTAAAGTTTGTACAGAGAAAAGGAACACTGTTCTCACTTCTAACAATACTTTGACATGTTTCAAACAACTGCTTCTCT
This sequence comes from Chionomys nivalis, assembly GCF_950005125.1. Classification (NCBI taxonomy): domain Eukaryota; kingdom Metazoa; phylum Chordata; class Mammalia; order Rodentia; family Cricetidae; genus Chionomys; species Chionomys nivalis. The sequence goes on from NW_026646917.1 coordinate 462,096, forward strand.
ATTTAGAGATACACATGTGCATTTCTCACTAAACCATTTCATGAAATTATTCACTTTCAAAAAAATGTGATTTTTATTCAAAGTAAAGATTGTACAGAGAAAAGGAACACTGTACTCACTTCTAACAGTACTTTGTCATGTCAAAAACAACTGCGCTTCTTTTCAGAGGAAAACATTTACTTTTCTCACCAAAGAATTTCATGAAATTATACACTTTCAAAAGAATGTGATTATCTTTCAAAGTAAAGTTTGAACAAAAAAAAAGAAACACTCTTCTCACTTCTAAAAATACTTATAAATGTCCTAAACAACTGCTCCCCTTTTCAGAGAAACACATGTGCGGTTCTCACTAAATCATTTCATGAAAATATACACTTTCAATGAATGTGATTTTCTTTCAAAGTAAAGCTTGCACAAAGAAAAGCAAAACAGAACTCTCCTCTAACTCTTCTTTGCCATGTTCCAAACAACTGCTTCTCTTTTCAGAGAAACACATGTGTGTTTCTCACTAAAACATTTCATGAAATTATATGCTTTGAAAGAATATCATAATCTTTCAAAGTAAAGTTAGTACAGAGCAAAGGAACACTGTTCTCACTCCTAACAATACTTTGACATGTTCCAAACAACTGCTTCTCTTTTCAGAGATACACATGTGCGTTTCTCACTAAATCATTTTATGTAATTATTCACTTTCAACAGAATGTGATTTTCTTTCAAAGTAAAAATTGTACAGAGAAAAGGAACACTGTACTCACTTCTAACAATACTTTGTCATGTTGCAAACAACTGCCCATCTTTTCAGAGAAAAACATTTACTTTTCCCACCAAAAGACTTCATGAAATTATACACTTTCAAAAGAACGTGATTTTCTTTTAAATAATCTTGCAGAAAGAACAGAAAAACAGAACTCACTTATTACTCTTCTTTGAAATGCTCTAAACTAGACATGTTCCAAACATTTGCTTCTGTTTGAAGAGAAACACATGTGCATTTCACACTAAAGCATTTCATGAAATTATACACTTTCAGAAGGTAAAGATAGTACAGAGAAATGAAACACTGTTCATACTTCAAAAAATACATTGTCATGTCACACACAACTGCCCCTCTTTTCAGAGAAACACAGGGAGTTTGTCACTAAAGCATTTCATGAAATTATACACTTTCAAAATAACGTGATTATCTTTCAAAGTAAAGATTGAACAGAGAAAAGATACCCTGTTCTAAATTCTAAAACTACTTTTAAATGTCCTAAACAACTGCTCCTCTTTTCAGAAAAACACATGTCAATTTCTCACTAAAGCATTTCATGAAATTATACACTTTCCAAAGAACATGATTTTATTTCAAAGAAAAGCTTGAACAAAGAAAAGCAAAACGGAACTCACTTCTAACTCTTTTTTGAGATGTTCCAGACTTGTCATCTTCCAAATGTTGTCATTCGAAAACTACACTGTTCTTACTCTAACAACTTTGTCATGTTGAAAACTACTTCTTCTCTTTTCAAAGAACAACATGTGCATTTCATGAGATTATACACTTTCAAAAGAACGTGATTATCTTTCAAATAATGTTTGTATAGAGAAATGGAACACAGTTCTCACTTCTAATACACTTTCAAAAAACGTGATTATACTTCAAATTTAAGCTTATACAGAGAAAATGAACAGTGCTTTCACTTCTAACAATCCTTTGACATATCCCAAACAACTGCTTCTCTTTTCAGAGAAATGCGTGTGCGTTTCTCACTAAAGATTCTTATGAAATTAGCACACTTTCAAAGAATGTGATTATCTTTCAAAGAAAACTTCTACAGAGAAAAGTAACAATGCTCTCATTTCTAACAAACCTTTGACATGTCCCAAACAACTGGTTCTTTTTTCAGAGAAATTCATGTGGGTTTCTCACTAAAAGCATTTTGTGAAATTAATACACTTTATAAAAAAACGTCATTATCTTTCTAAGAAAAGCTTCTAAAAAGAAAAGTAACAACACTCTCACTTCTATCATTCCTTTGACATGTCCCAAACAATTGCTTCTCTGTTCACAGAAACACTTTCAAAAGAATGTGATTATCTTTCAATGTAAAGCTTGTACAGAGAAAAGCCCACCGCTCTCACTTCTAACAATGCTTTGCCATTTCCCAAACAACTGCTTCGCTTTTCAGAGAAATACATGTGCATTCCTCACTAACAGTTTTCATGAAAGATATACAATGTCAAAAGAATGTGATGATGTTTCAAAGGATAGCTTGTACAGAGACAAGCCCAATGCTGTCATTTCTAACAATGCTTTCACATGGCCGAAACACCTGCTTTTTTTTGTCAGAGAAACACATGTGCCTTTCTCACTAGAGCTTTTTATGAAATTAATACACTTTCAAAAGAACGTGATTATCTTTCAAAGTAAAGCTTGTACAGAGAAAAGCAACTCTACACTCAGTTATATCTATACTTTTACATGTCCCAAACAACTGATTCTCATTTCAGAGAAACACATGTGCGTTTCTGACTAGAGATGTTTATGAAATTAATACACTTTCAAAAGAACATGATTATGCTTCAAATTCAAGCTTGTATAGAGAAAAGGAACACTGCTCTCACTTCTAACAATCCTTTGACATGGCACAAACAACTGCTTCTCTTTTCAGAGAAACACATGTGCATTTCTCATTAAAGCTTCTCATGAAATTAGTGCACTTTCAAAAGAATGAGATTATCTTTCAAATTAAAGCTTCTACAGAGAAAACTAACAACGTTCTTACATCTAACAATGTTTTGACATATCACAAACAACTGCTTCTATTTCAGAGAAACACATGTACGTTTCTCACTAAAGCATTTCGTGAAATTAATACACTTTTAAATGAAAGTCATTATCTTTCCAAGTAAAGTTTGAACTGAGAAAAGGAACTCTACACTCAATTCTAACAATCCTTTGACATGTCCCATACAACTGCTTCATTTTTCAGAAAAACACATGTGCGTTTCTGACTAGAGCGTCTCATTAAATTAAAACACTTTCAAAGAACGTGATTATCTTTCAAAGTAAATCTTGCACAGAGAAAAAGAATAAGGCTCTCACTTCTAACAACCCTTTGACATGTCCCAAAAATTGATTCTCATTTCAGAGAACCACATGCACGTTTCTCACTAAAGCTACTCATAGAATTAGTACACTTTTTAAAAGAACAAGATTATCTTTCAACGTAAAGCTTGTTCAGAGAAAAGGATCTCTGCTTTTACTTCTAACTATCCTTTGACATGCCCCAAAAAAACTGCTGCTCTTTTCAGAAAAACACTTGTGATTCTCAATAAAGCATTTCATAAAACTTATACACTTTCAAAAGAACATGATATCTTTCAAAGTAAAGCTTGTACAGAGAAAAGCCCACTGTTCTCACTTCTAACAATGTTTTGCCATTTCTCAAACAATTGCTTCTCTTTTCAGAGAATCACATATGCGTTTCTAACTTAAGCTGTTCATGAAATTCATGCACTATCTAAGAAACTGATTATCTTTCAAAGTTAAGCTTGTACAGAGAAAAAGAACACTGATCTCACATCTAACAATCCTTTGACATAGCCTAAACAACTGCTTCTTTTTTCAAAGAAACACATGTGCGTTTCTCAGAAGAGATTTTCAGGAAATTAATACATATCCAAAAAACGTGATTATCCTTAAATTCAAGCTTGTACACAGAAAAGGTATTGGCTCTCACTTCTCACAATGATTTGAAATTTCCCGAAACAACTACTTCTCTTTTCAGGGACAAACATGTGCGTTCCTCATTAAAACTTCTCATGAAATTCATACACTTTCAAAGAAAGTGATTATCCTTCAAATTCAATCTTGTACACAAAAAAAACGAATGGCTCTTACTTCTAAAAATCCTTTGATATTTCCCAAACAAGTGCTTCTCTTTCAGAGAAATACATGTGTGTTTCTTACTAGAGCTTTTCATGAAATTAATACACTTTCAAAAGAGCATGTGTATCTTTCAAATCATAGGTTATACAGAGAAAAGCAACTCTATACTCAATTCTATCAATATTTTAAATGTCCCAAACAACCGATTCTCTTTTCAGAGAAACACTTGTGTGTTTCTCACTAGAGATTTTCATGAAATTAATACACTTTCAAAAGTACCTGATTATCCTTCAAATTCAAACATGTACACAGAAAAGGTAAAACTCTCACTTCTCAAAATGCTTTGACATTTCACAATACAACTGCTGCCGTTTTCAGAGAAACACATGTGCGTTTCTCACTAAAGCTTCTCATGAAATTCATACAATTTCCAAGAAACTGATTATGCTTCAAATTCAAGCTTGTACACAGAAATGCTAATGGCTCTCTCTTCTAACAATCCTTTTACATGACCCAAAGAAATGCTTCTCTTTTCTGAAAAACACATGTGCGTTTCTCACTAACGATTTTCATGAAATTAATACACTTTCAAAAGAATGTATTATCTTTCAAAGTAAAGCTTGTACAGAAAAAAGCACACTGCTCTCACTTCAAACAATGTTTTGACATGTCCCAAACAACTGCTTCTCTTTTCAGAGAAACACATATGCATTTCTCACTAAAGCTTCTCATGAAATTAGTACACTTCCAAAGAGCATGATTATCTTTCAAAGTAAAGCTTCTACAGAGAAAAGAAACAACGCTCTCAATTCTAACAGTCCCAAACAATTGCTTCTCTTTTCAAAGAAACACATGTGCATTTCTCACTAAAGCTTCTCATGAAATTAATACACTATCAAAAGAATGAGATTATCTTTCAAAGTAAAGCTGTACAGAGAATAGCCCACTGTTCTCACTTTTAACAATGCTTTAACATGACTCAAACAATTGCTTCTCTTTCCAGAGAAACACATGTGCGTTTCTCACTAAAGCATTTCATTAAATTAATGCACTTTAAACAGATCGTCATTATCTTTCAAAGTAAAGCTTGTACAGAGAAAAGGATCTCGGCTCTCACTTTGAACTCTCCTTAGACATGTCTCAAACAACTGCTTCTCTTCTCAGAAAAACTCTTGTGTTTTTCTCACTAAAGCTTTTCATGAAATTAATACACTTTCAAATGAACGTGATTATCTTTCAAAATAAAGCTTGTACAGAGAAAAGCTCACTGCTCTCACCTCTAACAATGCTTTGCCATGTCCCAAACAACGGCTTCTCTTTTCAGAGAAATACATGTGCGTTCCTCACTAAAGCTTTTCATGAAATATATGCAATTTCAAAACAATGTGATGATGTTTCAAAGGAAAGCTTGTACAGAGTAAAGCCCACTTCTATCATTTCTAACAATGCTTTCACGTGGCCGAAACAACTGCTTTTCTTGTCAGAAAAACACATGTGCATTATTCACTAGAGCTTTTCATGAAATTAATACACTTTGAAAAGAACATGGTTATCTTTCAAAGTAAAGCTTGTACAGAGAAAAGAAACTCTAGACTCGATTCTAACAATACTTTTACATGTCCCAAACAACTGATTCTCATTTCAGAGAAACACGTGTGCGTTTCTGACTAGAGATGTTTATGAAATTAATACACTTTCAAAAGAACATGATTATGCTTCAAATTCAAGCTTGTAAAGAGAAAAGGAACACTGCTCGTGCTTCTAACAATCTTTTGAAATGTCCCAAACAACTACTTCTCTTTTCAGAGAAACACATGTGCATTTCTCAATAAAGCTTCTCATGAAATTAGTACACTTACAAAAGAACGTGATTATCTATCAAAATAAAGCTTTTACAGAGAAAAACAAAACTTCTCTCACTTCTAACAATCCTTTGACATGTCCCAAACAAATGCTTCTCTTTCCAGAGAAACACATGTGCGTTTCTCACTAAATGATACAGAGAAAAGGAACACTGCTCTAACTTCAGCGTGATTATGTTTCATAGTAAAGCTTTTACAGAGAAAAAGAACAATTCTCTCACTTATAATCCTAGTACTTGAGACCCTGAGATAAGTGTACCATCAAACGGGTTTGCTCAGTTAGACTGTTCAAAACTGAAAATGTCATGTACTGAGAACACTGGAAGTACAGTGGGCTGGGAAGGTCTCCACATCTCTTGAATTTGTAAAAATTGCCTAATCTGGAAAATGGTCCTCATGCAAGTGATTGGGAATGCTGACATGAGAGAACCCTCAATTATGCAGGTGTGCCTTAAACATCACCATAGGTACCACTGTAAGATAGAGGTAAACGGAGAATTCATGCAGATAGGAAGATGATGACTTAGGGACCAGAGAGATGCACAACATTTGAAGAACATAGTGCTCTTCCATAGGGCCCAGGTTTAGTTCCCAGAGCCTACATGGGTAGCTTACAACCATCTCTAACTCCAGTTCCAGCAGATCTGACACCCTCTTCTGACCTGAGGATATCAGGTACACATGTGGTACACATAAACTTAACATACACATAAAACTTAAAAAAAAAGCTGGGCAGTGATGGCACACACCTTCAATCCCAGCACTCGGGAGGCATATCTCTGTGAGTTCAAGGCCAGCCTAGTCTACAAAGAGAGTTCCAGGGTAGCCAACACTACAAAGGGAAACCCTATCTTGGAAGAAAAAACACAAACCAACAAACAAAAAGGAAAAAAAGAAAAAAGAAAAGACAGAGAGAGGGGAGAAAAGAGAAGGATGTGGTGGCAATTTATAATTCTAATTTTTGGAGGCAATATTTTGAGTTTGAGGTGAGCTTAGGTTATGTATTATTATGAGCCCTGGATGCTGGGGCCAGAGTATCTTCAATTCAAAACCAGCATGGGATACAAATATAGCCTTAAAAAGGAAGAAAAAAGAGGATGCAGAAAAAAGACAGTAAGAAGATGAAGGTAGAGATTAGAGTGATGTGGACATAAACCCACATAAGCTATCACCCATAAAAGCTGGGAAAAAAAACAGATTCTTCCTGAGTCCTTTGGCAAGCACATATTTATTGACTCTTAGATTACATTTGGAGGTATGAGAGAAAAAAATAATTATTATTTGTTGCGGGACAATTGTATATATTCGGTCAATCATGTTTTATTTTTTCATGTTGTCATTTGTTTATTATATTCATAATCATCTCTGGATACACAAAACAGGTAAGGGGTTAGAGGTGGGAAGATTCATGGTCTTTGGGGGGTTTTGTAGGAGTGTTCATAGATGAATAGGACTCCATTGCATCTGCCTGCAGAAGCAAGCTACGGAATTTCATCATCCCACAAGGCCATCTTCCCTTTTCATCCTAACAATTTAGTACTTGTTTTTATGGAAGCATTGACTATGTCTTCCTCTAATTATAAGAGACTATTGAATCACAGATAATTTAAAATTAGCACATAAAGAAAAGCTACCTGACCCCTATGTGCTTAAATCAAGGTATATATTTACAAAGACAAACATAACCTCTGGAGACAACTCTTGCACGGGTTTTGATCCTACTTCATGTTCTGGCTTTGTGGGAGCATAGACAGTTTGGATGTTCACCTTCCTAGACCTGGATGGAGGGGGGAGGACCTTGGACTTTCCACAGGGCAGGGAACCCTGACTGCTCTTGGGACTAGAGAGGGAGGAGAAGAGGAGTGGGGGGAGGGAGGAGGGCTGGGAGGAGGGGGAGGGAAATGGGAGGCGGGGAGGAGGCAGAAAATTTTTTTCAATAAAAAAAAGAAATGACAAATAGATACAAATATATGAACACACACACATTTGCACACACGCACATGCACACTCACACATGCACACATACACACACACACGGCAGGGGGCACACTGGAGCAACTTAGAAGATAAAGAATTCTCAGAGGGTTGCTTAGAATTTCAACTGATACAACATCTTCAGCAAAGAACATAAGTGGCTTAGGGAAATGGCAAGACAAAAGAAAATGTATTTGAATGGATGGAAAATAGTCTGTGGGGAGGCAGATGAAGATTCCTTAGTAAGGCTGTAGAGTTCTTCAATCATGTTTTAAATAAACGTTGATTGGCCAGTATCCAGTCAGGAAGTAGAGGTGGGTAAAACAGAAAAGAAGAATTCATTCCTCCCCAGTCCTGTCCCAACCACAGAAGAAGGAAGATGTGATTGCTCAGCTGAACTGAGCCATGTGGCCAACATAGATAAAAATAATGTGTTAATATAAGTTATAAGAGTTAATAAGAAGCCTGAGTTGATGGGCCAATCAGTTTGTCATTACTATAGACCTCTGTGTGATTTCTTTGGGGATAAATGTCTGTGGGACCTGGTGGGAGGACAGAAACCAGGCAGGATGAAAATGCAGACAATTATTAGTTTGGTTTTTTTTTTGAGACAGGGTCTCACGATACAACTCTGAAACTCATTTTGTAGACCAGGCTGGCTTCAGCCTCACAGAGATCAACCTGCCTCTGCTTCCCACATGCTAGGATTAAAGGTGTGTGCTCCTATGCCTGGTTGAAAGAACTAATACTGAAAACTTCATAACTACTACAGAAAGTTATCAAAGAAGGAAAAGATCACATAGCTATTTACAGAGGCCCATAGGACAATCTAAATGATCCCTTAGCTTTGCTTACCTAATCTACTAATTTCCTCATCGAGGCCACTCAGTTTCTTATTTGGGATGAACAAATGTGACTCCAAACTGCTCATGTATGCTTTACACTTTTCAACATCTGACTACAAGGAAGTGTTCAATTTCTTTAATGATAGTAGATGATTCTTGAAGAAAATAAGTACTAAATTAGTTATTTTTACCAAGAAGCATTCTGTATTTTTAAGAAAGCAATATTATTTACACTTACCTTAGAACCAGTCAAAAGAACTAAAAAAAAAAAAAAACTTTGGTATTACTACTGTAACGTAATAATTTAATGAAAGACTTCAGTTCCAGATAGGGAAAAACCAAGTATAAAGTAGTAACACAAATACTTAATATCTGATTACTTTTCAGAACAATCTAGGTGCTCCACTAATAAAACCAAGATAAAGTTAGATTCTGTTATCAGGGTTACAAGCAATGCCCGCTTTCAGAGGACCTGAATTTAATTTAACAACTCTCTGTATCTTGAGTTCAGATTTGACATCTTCTTCTCTTCTCCACTGGCACAGTGTGAATGTGGTACACAGATATACATGTAGGCAAAATACCCTTACATATTTAAATAAACACCCACATTATCATCTTGCTTTTATAAAATCATGCATATTACAGTATACTCTATAGGTATACACTATACCACTGTGTTTTCACTACCTAAACTCAGAACCTCTTGAAAACAATGCTCCTTGCAAGTAAATACCCCAGGGACCCTGTCCAAAGGGTAGTTTGGGCCTTATATAAACAGGCAGGAGTCTTTCATCATATTCTGAGCACCATTAGTCCACGACTGATAGACCACAAGGGAAAACAAAGTACCGCAGATACCACACATGGCTTCACTGAAAGTCTATACTATTTTACCTCTAAGAAGCTTATTTGTTAACCCATTTAAAAACACCTTTCATAAGAAGGTCTTCTCAAACAGGCTCAAAAGTCTAAAGAGTTGTCAAGTAAGTTCAAAAACACGGTTACTAACTTGTTCTTTTTCTCTTTCTTTCTCCAATCTTGCAATCTCTTCATGGAGTGCTTTGTTTTCTGCCTCTAATGACTCCAGCTTGGAGTCATTATATAAATCCTCTGGAAAAGAGCCCAAACACTTCATCAGAATCAACCTACAGCATCCTTCAGGTTTTCAGTACCTAATCCTTTCCCTTCCCCCAATTCAGTAGATACTACCTTCTAAAATAGCAAGTGTTATTTTTACTCCATGGAATAGCTTATGGCCCTCAACCTGCTTCAGCTTTCTTTCATAGCACCTGTTGTTATTTGCCTAATGGTTCCTCATTTAATTATCATTACTTTCTTTCTAATAGAATAAAGTCAAAATTTTCTGTTCTTTATTACTGCATTTTTGGTAATATCTGAGTAGATTAATTTACATATTTAATTATATAGAGAAATATTAAATAACTCACTAAATGTTTTCCATATTAGATCACAATGAATTTTCCCTTGTGTGTGTTATGCGTGTTTATGTGGTCATGAGTATATGCATGTGTGCATACAGAAGTCAGAGGTTACATTGTGAGCCTTACTCAGCTGCTTTCATCTAATGTCTTAGATAAGATCTCTCCCTGGTTTGATCAGTTTGGCTGGCTGACACGCTCTAGGGATCTCAAGTCTCGACCTTTCCAGCTGCTACACTTGACATTTTTATGTTCATGTGCTCCCTGGACAGATGGAGGATAGTTACAACAGCTGAACTGTTCTCTACTCTTACATCCCTAGTGCATCTTGAGGAATGTTGGTTTTCCCCACTGATCTTTTGTGCCATAGGTGTCAAAGTGATATTCCCCCATCACTACATAACACTGAGAGAAAAATAATTTACATGAAAATATAATGACTTGTTAACTTCCTCTAGCCTCCCCCCTCTTTCTTTTTTTCCCCTGAAACAGGGTTTCTCTGTGAAGCCTTGACTCTCCTGGAACTTAGAAAAGAACACCTTTTAGTGAAGAATATAAAAGTATCCTCTTTATATATTGTTTATAGTAATATATAGTACCTTATTATGCTTAATTCCATCTTCTGTTTCTTCTCCACAAGGTGTGCTTCCTTTCTTGGCACGATAAATCTAAATAGTAAACAAACAGCACACTAGATTAGTGGTTTAATAGTTTGTAAAATTCATTCTTTTTTAAAGATTTGTTTATTATATATACAGTGTTCTACAAGGTCAGAAGAGGGCACTGGACTCACTGTAGCTGGAGTTATAGGTAATTAAGAGCTACCTGGTGTGGGTGCGGGGACTCTGGTTCTCGGAAGGGTAGGAAGTTCTCTTAATCAAGTCATCTCGCAAGCCCTTTGCTAACATTGTTTTGAGATAGAGTCTTCACCTAACGCTATAGAATGGAGCTCCCACCAGGTGAAGGTGGTATTCTCTAACAAAATACTATTTATGAGCATTGTTCAGGGCACAGGAAATCCAAGCCAGGCCCTAACCAAAATTGATTTTGGAGCTCATGCAACCTTGTTATTTAGTCTCTAAAAGAGATGGGGCCATGGTCAAATTGCTGCTATGCAGACAGACTGTGTGCCAAGTGAGCAAAGAGGCACAGTGAAGAATGAGAGAAACTATCAAGCCACTTATAAAATATTATGAAGCAATTTGGGATCAGAAAAAATAACAAATAATGGACAGAGGCCATCAGTCAATATATTATATATGGAGGTGAAGAGAATAATAATATATTCAGAATTGGAGAGAGGGCTCAAATTGTTAAGAGTGCTTGGTGCTTTTCTTGAGGACTCAAGTTCGTATATCTCACAAATGCCTGTGACATTGGTTCTAGTGGACCCAGTGCTCTCTTCTGGCCTCACACAGATTTTCACAAGCACAGATAAGTAAAAATAATATTTTAAAGGAACATTTTCAATTGTTCCTACAACCATTATGTCAGGATCTAATACTTGCTTAGACAAGCTCCCTATACTCTCTTCCATCACCAGCCAGCAGTAACTTCATTGGGGTTGGGCGTGCTGAATTAACAGTCATATGTATGCTAGACCAGCAAACTATCACTGAGCTATTCTTAAGTTCTCTTTTCCTTTTTATCTTGCGACAGGATCTAAGTTGCACAGGCTGGCCTAAACCTCTCTTTGTAGAAGCACTTGTAAGGACAGATACCTGTGATTCTTCTGCCTTAGCTTCCTAATTAGATGAGATTACAGGCCAGAATTACTAAGCCTGGCTTAAAAAGCCATTTTTGAGATAACAGCACATCCACTTCTGTAGGGAAAACACTACCTTTTATCTGAATATATCATAATTATGTAACAAAAAAAAACCTTTCTTTTTAAACAGTGGTAGTAATAGAAAATGATTTAGAATGGGGTAAGATAGTTTATTAAGACTAGTGAGACAAGAAAGTCTTGAAATATCACTACAAGTCTCAGCATAGAAATATAGTTAAGAAAACATCAAAACAAATGGAACTTAAAAACATGATACTTGATATTAAGAAAGCTATATCTTACTGAAGAAATAGAGATGAATAAATGAGAAAATCAATACTTCCCCAAATGTTAACGTTAAATATTGTCAAGATGGGAATGTTTCCCTAATGTTTATGAATGCACTTTGAAGCCAATGGGGGAGGGGGAAGCAAAACACAGAATTTTAAATAATATCGATAGGCTGGGAAAATGTTCTGTGGATAAAATGCTTACCATACAAGCATGACGAATTGAGTTTGGAGGCCCAATAACTATTGTGATGGGTTTTTTATGTTTTAAAAAAAGAAAGCTTGCCTGAAGTTCAGAGTGCAGAGTAAACCACTAGAAGGCACACACCTTTAATCCCAGGACTAAGGAGAAAGAGACAGAGGGATCTGTTAGTTCAAGACCACTCTGGGTTACACATGACTGAATGTCTAAAAGAGAAACAGAGCTCCTGCAGAGGTGATCCCACACCTTCAATCCCACCACTAGAGGGGTGGAGACAGGAGTGATAGGGCTAGATGGAGAGAGGAATATAAGAGGGGAGGAGACAAGAGCTCAGAGTATTCTGAGGATTGTTCCTTTAGTCTGAGGAGAAAGCCTGAGGAGGGAGCCCAAGGAGAGGATTGCCCCTTAGGTTTAAGCATTGGTAGAAGTTAAAGTTCTCTCTAGTGCCTGGCCACTCTGCTCTTGGATTGCTCAGCTTACCCTCATAGCTGACTGCAGGTATTTATTTGAATTTGTGCTAAGGGAACCATGTAAAAGCTGAATGTGGAGATGAGCATTTGCAGTTCCAGTAGTAGGAAGTGGAGATAAGTTTTTGTAAATTGGTAAGATAAAAGGAAAAAAGTGCTAGCGAGAAGGAGGTAAAAGCATGATATACAGTTTTGGCAACCTGGGCTTGATTCCACATATGTGTTGTAGCATGCGTACATGTGCCCATGCACATGCAAATACACAGTAATATCATTTTTTTTGCATCATTGCAAAAGGAAAAAAGGCAATTACTTTTTTTTCCTGCCACGCTTGTAGCTGGCTCCCAGCGCGCGGGAGAAGCAGAAAAAGAAGAAAAAAAGAACGACAACAACAAAAACAACGCTGTTTTTCCCCTTGCTGCTGCTCTGCAGCCTCTGCCTCCACTTGTGCAACCAGAGGAGGAGCTGCAATCACTGCAGGGGATCCAAGGTCCAGGTCACACAGGTACTTCACACAGAGGCTTCACACAGGTATAAGCTGATGGTGCTCTGGGTGGCAGAGCTCAGGTGAGCTGCAGTGGTGTCAAGGCCCCTCCCCCTCACCCCTCCACCCCCATCCCACCCCCACCCCTCCACCACCCATCCCCCCAACCCCCTCATCCCCCCACCCCGGTGGACACAGAACACTCAGGAGGCCTCCGGACTCTGAGCAGATATGGACCAGGACTCCAGCGCCTGGGCCATGCCCAGAGAGGCTTCAAGCTCGGGACCTGAAACAGGACATCCCTGGACCCCGAGATCCCTTGCAGGAGGCTGCAGGAAGATGCCTGGAGCACCCCAGAGTGCACCAGTTTCCTTCCCTCTCCTTCCCTCCCCTTGCCTCTCATTAAAGACTGGGCCCTTGTGACTTCAACAGCCAAAAAAAAAAAGATTTATTTGCTATGTATACAGTGTTCTGTCTGCATGTCAGAAGAGGGCATCAGATCTTATAATGGTTATGAGCCACCATAGGGTTGCTGGAATTGAACTCAGGACCTCTGAAAAAGCAGTCAATGCTCTTATCCTCTGTGCCATCTCTCCAGCCCAGGCAATTACTCTTGTGTGAAACTTTGAAGTTCAACTTTAAAAAAAAATATATAAAAAATAGCAATATTCTTTTTGTCATGTTGTCAGTTATTAAAAATATGAACAACAGATCAGACTCAGTAACCAACTCCAAAATATTATGCTATGACTTTCACATGTGTGCCACAGCATAAGCATGTTTACACATCGCTCACACACACAGAAATAACAAGTTAAAGCCTTCAAAGGCATCATCAGGACTGGGAAGTGCAGTTCAGCTGAAGAGTACCTACACAGAATAAAAGAGGCTCTAACACTAACATGGGGGACCATAAATCTAGGGAATGCAAAGTCAACTCCAAAAACCAACAACAACAACAACAAAAAAAAACAACAACAAAAACCAAACCTGGATATAATGCTAAGGACTGGTGATCCCAGTTAAGACTACCAGTGAAATACAGTTTCTATTCCAAAATGATGAACCAAAACGCCCACTCACCATATCCCAGCCATTCCTTTCTCAAAGGCACAGCAACCTGACAACAAAACCAAACCAAACCCAACAATATGCCTTCCCAAATCATTGGCTCAGTTTGAGACAGAAAGAATTTCATACAAAAAGGTTCAAATAAGCCGGGCGGTGGTGGCGCACGCCTTTAATCCCAACACTCAGGAGGCAGAGGCAGGCGGATCTCTGTGAGTTCGAGACCAGCCTGGTCTACAAGAGCTAGTTCCAGGACAGGCTCCAAAACCACAGAGAAACCTTGTCTCGAAAAACCAAAAAAAAAAAAGGTTCAAATAAAATGCTGGATTAAAAGCTGGATGCAGTGGCACATATCTGTAGTTCCAGCTATTTGCCAGATTGCAGTGGGAAGATTATTTGACCTTTGACCCCAGAGTACAGACTAGGCAACTTGGTTAGATTCACTCACAGAAAAAACCAACCAACCAATCAAAAAAGAAAAGTTTCAAATTAATAGCGAAATCACGTAGCGGGATATAAAACTGAGAAAACAAACAGCTTTAAAATTTCCACATAGGTAGAGTTTGAAACAGTAATGCCTCTCCATAGGCACACAATGCTCACCCATGGCTGTGTAGAGAAGGGCTGTCTCTGCATAGACCAGGCTGTCCCTGTACTCAGAGATCTGCCTACCTCTGCCCCAAGTGCTAGGACTCAAAAAAGTATGCTATCACATCTGGAGGCTGAGTACTTTTAATTGCTATAAGTTTCCTTGGAGGAAAACTTGTTAAGATGTAGAAAAAAGAGGCTGCTACAGATTTACATGGCACTGTTTTACAATAAAAAAAAACATTTGTTTAAAAAAATGTCATACACTCTAAAATAAGTAGGGTAAACATGTCAGGCAACATTAACTTATGTGTTATACTCTTATATGGCTGCAGCACAGGTTTATAACAGCATCACCAGAGATGAGCAATTTTGCAATGGCTCCATCACTAAGTGACAGAAATTAGTTCATATCTGTAATAATCTTATGGAACCACGATGCCATCCATCAGTGACAGAACATCAGCAAGTAAATCATGACTGTACACAGTTTTAGAGTAAACAGGACTTTGAAACCAATATCCAGGGCTGAAGTGCACCTCAATGGTAGAGCGACCCATGGTTCAACACCTAATACCAAAGAAAGAAAGAAGGAAAGAAAGAAAGAAAGAAAGAAAGCTATATCCAAAGAAAATGACTTAAAAGTTATCTGTAAGTTGGGAAAATATTCATTCTATATTTCCCTATTTTTTGTGATTAACACTGATTCTATTTTTAAAAAATGACAAAATGAATTTCTCAAAGAAAAACGATGGGTTCATTTTTGTCTAAACTCTAACACCCCAGGAAAACAATTTGTCAAGTAGAGCTTCTCCCTGCTCACCGTTCTTACACTAACAGTTTGAAGAACTTCAAATCAGACGGTGCTTTGAAAGCAGAAGCAGGTTTGGAGACGAGTTGCAAAAGTCAGATAGGGAGAGAATAGAAATTCATTGTGAGGAAAAACAAAACAAAACAAAAACTAAATGTTTAAAGGTAAGATTTAAACTATCAATCAAATACCTTGATGCAGTCTATCAGCCATACCAAGGCTGCCAGGATGTTAGGCCAGGTATGAGGGGCTTCCACTGCATAGAGGGAGCTCTTGGACAGTGCAAAGAGATACCTATGAGAAACAGGAAGATAACGAGCAACCGTGTTAGCAAGCATAAAGGCTACAGTAAAAGTGTATTTTAAAGCTACACTGCATGCATACCTGTTTGAAGATATTTGAGTCTACTCTGAAGATCTTATTCATCATTGATTTTTGTGTATTTGTTCACATTACACAGATTACTTTGCACAGTGTTTAACAGCTGAGTATAGGATTCTCCTCAAAAACCTTTTCATTTTCCTACATTCAATGTACTTCTATTAGTACATTAGTCATTATCTGTCACTAAATCTCCTTCCATCCCTGTGTCTCCAAACAAACAGCTTTCCTTCCTCAGTTTCCTGAAGTGTTGGGATCACACATGTGCAGCACCACATCTGATCTGTGCTTGTCTTTCTTTATAATACTTTTAAACTTCATCTCTCTGCTGGTTAGCTTTGTCAACCAGATACAAACTAGAGTCATCTGGAAAGATGGAACCTCAATAAAGGAAAAGTCTCCATTAGGCTGGCCCATGGGCAGATCTATGAAGCACTCCTTTAACTCATGACTGATGGGAGAGCGCTAGTCCTCTGTGGGCAGTGCCACCCAAGTAGGTAATACTGGACTGTAGTAGAAAGCAAGCTGAGCAAGCTATGGAGAACGAGTCAGTAAACAGCTTGGCTTCATAGTTCCCACCTCTGCTCCTGCTTGAGTTTCTGCCCTTAATTCCCTTGATGATTAATGTAATAAACTCTTCCCTCTGTTAGTGTCTTTTTTTTGAAAGATTTATTTATCTCCTATGCATACAATGTGCTGGTTGTGAGCCACCATGTAGTTGCTGGTAGTTGAACTGGGGTCCTCTGGAAGAGCAGACAGTGCTCTTAGCCATCTCTTCAGCCCCCTTCATTAGTTTTATTCTGTGTTTTATTCAAGTATCAGGAAATCAAAATAAGACAATCTCATCGTTTTCATCAGACCTTAATGCTATGGTTTTGCCACTATAAACAATGGTACCCAGGCTGCACTTTATGTTTTCTTGAGACCAGGACTGAGTAGCTTTGGCTGGCCTGGTATTCATCATGTAGATCAGGGTAGCCTTGAATTCAGAGGATCTATTTGCCTTGGCCTTTGGAATTCTGGGATTAAAGGCCATACCAGGCTGTACATTATGTTCCTCATGGTTTGTGCTTTACGTTCTATCACCTAAACTTCTGTTATAATGGACTACTACAGTTTGAATGTTTATTCTGCAGAATTCATGTTGGTAACTTAGTCCCCAGAGTCAGATACTAATGATACAAAGACATGAGACTTCAGGCAGGTGAGAGCCCTATGAATGAATCTATTCCAAAAAAATGGGAGCTTGAAGGCATGGTCTTGTTATAAAGGTAATCCTTTTCTGACACACATGTTCATCTTTTCGGCTTTCCATCCTTTATAACCATGAATTAAGTCAGTCACACGTGTGTGCGTGTGCATGCATGAGTGTATGTCTGTGTGAGAGTGTGTGTATAAATATATGTGTGAAGTCCATAGATCCTCTGTACCAAGTAGTCTACTATATATATGTGTGTGTGTGTGTGTGTGTGTATACATATATCATAAATATAAATGTATTGTATATTTAAAATTTATGTATATGGATATTTTGCCTATATATATGCATAACATGTGTATGCCTGGTAGCTGTGGAGGTCAAAAGAGGAATCATTGTATATGACTGTGAGGCACCATATGGGTCCTGAGAGCCTATCCTGAGTCCTCTGGAAGAGCAGACAGTACTCTTAACCACTGAGCCATCTCTTTACCTCAATAACTCCTATATTTAACAATTACCAAGCATTGGCGTCTGTTATGGGAACCAAAATGTTGAATATGCTACAATCTATCAATTTTCCTTCTTTTTCAGTACATCATACACATGCTGTTAACAGTGATCGTCCTAAAATTGAACCTACTAATTCAGAGGATTCACAAATTTATAATATGTGTTTCTTCTGTGTTCTGATAAGATGTTAGACTAATAAAAATATTACATACCCAAGGTCTTTAAAATCTTGGAATCTCTTCAAATTTCCTGAGAGGAAATTTATACAATGGACATAAGACACTGTAAAGAAATGCAAAAGTCTTAAGAAAATCTTTTGTTGACGGGGCTTGAAGAGACATTCTGGAAAAACAATATGAATAACCATTTTCTGTAAGAAACTACAATCATTTTTATTATGCATTGAAAGTTTGGATTAGAAAAAGTATTGGGAGAAAAATCCCTCAAATTAGACAATTTAATACCTTATATAAATGTTGGATATTTTTCTGAATGCTTTACCATGGATAGGTCTTGTAACATTTATTGTTTTAGAGCTGGAAAACATAAAAAGTTGCATATTAAGAATATTTTAAGAAGCCAATCAAAAACATTTCCTCTGTATTCAAGTCCTGCCTATACCTCTTCCTTGCTATTGGCCATTTAGCTTTTTGTTAGACTAATCAGGTGCCTTAGGTAGACAAGGTAAAACAGCAACACATTTTTACATATAATTCAACAAATGCAACACATCTTTACATAGTTATACAAATATTTTGTAACAATGAAACATCATTTCTCCTTTTACTTCTTTTCTTCAAACCCGCTCTTATATGCCTCCTTGTTCCCTTTCAAATTCATGGATTTTTCATTAATTTTGTTACATGCATATGTGTATGTAACCTGCCCAATCTGTATGTTACTTGTCTGTATGCTGTCAGGGTTATAATTAGGTTGAAGGGAGATAAATACACAGGGAGAAAGGAGAGCAAAATAATAGTATGGATATGTGAAAAAAAATCACAAGGATTCATACTGTTAAGTACCTAAGAAACTATAACACACACATACTTTAATTTAGTATAATGTTATTTGTACGTATGGTTTCGGGGCTCACCATTTGGTATTGGATAAGCAATTCGTGTACTCTTCCAGCAGTAGGACTAAAACTGTTTCTCCACTCCCGGCATTTGTGAGTTCCCTATAGTTCTTTGTGTAGGGCTGGTTGGCCCCTTGTCCCTTATAGATTGCCTCTTGTCCTTATTCAGCTCATACTTAAGCAGCCATGTTAATAAGATTTTATTGGTGTAGATTCTGACATTCCTAGGAGATACAATGTCACAGCAAACTCCATGATGTTCTGGCTCTTATAATCTGTATGTCCCCTCCTTTACAATGTTTCATGAGCCTTACGTGTAGTGATATTTCATTTGTATTTTAATAAAGAAAGTTTAGCTGAAGATCAGAGAGTAAGTGGTAGCACAAACCTTTAATCACAGTAGCCACACTAGTTTGCCATAGAAACCTGGTGGTGCATGCCTTTAATCCCAGTGGTGCACATCTTCAATCCCAACCTAAAGAAAGGAATGCAAGACAGAAGGAGAAAGCTCTCAGACACAGTCTCATCACCCTGTTATTTGATTTCTCTGTTAGATTGCCTTCACATATGCATTTATTTCAGGAAGCATCTACTGTATCAATACCCATGCCACTGCTCACTACTTCAGTGGCCTCAGTTTTAGCTGTTTCTCCCTATATACACTCCCCCGTCCCTCTATTTCTCTCCTTGCACATCCCCTTACCAGCCTGTACATTTCTATTCTATTTCTTCTTTCCTGATGAGATGCTTCTCTCCTCCTTAGTCTGTTACTCTATGCTTAATCTCTGTGATTCTGTATATCCACATGTAAGCTAATACATGCGACACTTGGCTTTCTGTGTCTGGGTACCTCACTCAGGGTGATTTCTCCCGCTAGTTCTACCCATTTACTGTGAATTTAATTATTTTTAATGGCTGAATAATATTCATTTGTGTAAAGGTTCCAATTTTTATTATCCATTCATATTCATGTCTTGATTATGTTATCCAATTTCTGGGCATTATTAATAGAGATGCAATGGACATGGTTGAGTAAGCGTCTCTGTGGTAGGATGAAGTGTCCTTTGGGTAAATGCCCAAGAGTGATAGAGTTGGATCACGAGGTAGATCAGTTCCCATCTGTCTAAGGTACATCCACACTCATTTCCATAGTGACTGTATGAGTCTGCACTCTACCAGCAGTGGATGAGTGTACCCCTTATTCTACGTCCTTGCCAGCAGGAACTGTCACTCGTATTATTGATCCTAGGGATTCTGACAGGTGTAAAATGGACTCTCAAAGCAGACTTGGTTTGCATTTCACTAATGACTTAGAATGTTGAACATTTAAGTCTTTCTCAGCCATGTACGATTCCCTATTGAGAATTCTCTGTTTAGATCTATACCCCAGTTTTAATTGAGTCATTTGTTTTCTTGATATCTAGCCTTTTGAGTTCTTTATACATTTTGTTTGAGTTTTTTTTTAATATTTATTTATTTATTTGTTATGTATACAATAGTCTATCTGTGTGTATGCCTGCAGGCCAGAAGAGGGCATCAGACCTTATTACAGATGGTTGTGAGCCACCATGTGGTTGCTGGGAATTGAACTCAGGACCTTTGGAAGAGCAGGCAATGCTCTTAACCACTGAGCCATCTCTCCAGCCCCCCTTGTTTGAGTTTTTTTGTATAATTTTGGATATTAGCCCTCTATTGGGTGTGTAGTTGATAAAAAATATTTTACCATTCTGTAAGCTGGCACTTTGTCTGAATGATGGGATCTTTTGTCATGCAAAACCTTTTCAGTTTGAGATCCCATTTATTAATTGTTGAAATTAGTGTCTGTGTTAATAGTGTTCTGCTCAGAAAGTCTTTTCCTATGTCATTGATTTCAGGGATCCCCCTTCTTTTTCTTCTGTTAGGTTCAAGATATCTGGTTTTATGTTGAGGTCTGTGTGGGAATTCCTTTCCATTAAATATTTTTGGGGGATGTGGGGGTGTGTCAGCAATAGGGTGGCTTCTGTGTGCTGACATGATCTCTTATAAGGGAGAGAATGGTTTCCCATGTATTTCTGGTTTCTTCATCAAAGATCAGGTGTCCGTGGGCACTTGAATTACACCTGACTTCTCAGTGGAAACCATGAAAGCCAGAATGTCTTAGATAGATGTGCTGCCAACACTAAGAGACCATGAAGGCAATCCCAGAGTACTATTCACAGCAAAGCTTGCCTTCACCATCAATGGAGAAAAAGATATTCCAGGACAAAAACAGATTTAAATAATAGGTAGCCACAAACCCAGCCTTACAGAAAATACTAGAAGGCAAAGCACAAACCAAGGAAGCTAAGAACACCCATAATAACACAGACATCTGACAACTCTCCACCACCACAACTCAAAGAAGGGAAACACACAAACTAGAACTCAAAGCATACATCAAACACCACACTCTAATAGTAGGTTTCAACACTCCTCTCTCACCAATGGACAGGCTAAACAGACAGAAACTTAATGGAGCAATAAGAGATATCACAGATGTAGTGAAACAAATGAAATTAATAGACACCTATAGAACATTCCACCCAACAGAAAAGAAAATACCTTCTTCTCAGCATCTCATGGAACCCTCTCAAAAATTGATCATATAATCAGTAACAAAGCAAACATTCACAGATACAAAAGAAAATGTAGTAACCAGCTGTGTACTATTGGATTACCATGGAATAATGCTAGAATTCAACAACAATTCTACCCCCAGAATGCCTACAAACTCATGAAAACTGAACAGTCAACTACTCTCCAGAAGATGACATCAGATACCTTAGAATTAGAGATATAAGGGATTGTGAGCTGCCATATGGGTGCTGTTAACTGAACCTTTCTCCTCTGCAAGAGCAGCAAGTGCTCTTAATCATGGATTCATCATCCCAGCCCTAGCAGGTACTTCAATTTTTCCCTTAAACCCAGATATCATTAGGAAATATCCTTTTACAGATGGTGCTGAGAAAACTGGGTATCTACCTGTAGAAGAATGAAATCAGGTCGAGTCTCAAACTACATGAAACATTGAAAATAGATCACAGACTTCATGTGAAGACAGGACATGCTGAAACTGCAGGGAAGACACATCAACTATGTCCCGTGTCAACAATCATCCTATGCAGAGGTAGGAACTTCTGAATGGACTGTGACAGCAGAGAACACAACCCAAGGACTGACACATGGATTATAGCAAACTAAAAACCTGCCTAACAATGGAAGGAACCTCACAACTGAAGAGACAGCTTACAGATTTGAGAAATCATTGCCAACTCTGTATCGCATAGGGTTCTATTATGTAAAAACAGCCAAGATTAAACCAAATCCAATCCATACATGAGGTAATGAGGTGAGCAGACAGTCCTCAAAGGAAGAAATAGAAATGGCAAATAATATTTGATGATGGGTTCAACATCCTAAGCCATCAGGGAAAGGTGAAATTAAAATGATTTATACTGTCACCTTACTAGCTCAGAATGACTTTCATCAAGAAAACAGAACAACAGATGCTGGCAGGAATTTGAGGAAAGAGGAAACTTTACTCACTGCTAGTGAGCATAAATTGCAGCTACTGAGGAAATCAGTAAGTAGGTTTGTCAAAAATGAGAAAGTGGTGGGACAGATGTCTCAGGGAAAAGCACTGGCTGCTCTTACAGAGGAACTGGGTTTGGTTCCCAGCACCCACTTGGTGGCTCAGAACCATCTATAACTCCAGTTCCAGGGAATCCCTTTCTGGCCTCCACAGTCACCACGGATGTACACATATATTGCAGGAAAAATATTCACACACATAAAAATAAAAGATAAACAAATCTTTGAGGACGACAACCAAAACTATCACATGATCTGCCTATATGCCTCAGTGATAAAGAGCACTTCTTGTTCTTCCAGAGGACCAGCATTTGATTCCCAACACTCAAACCAGGCAGTTCACAACCACCTGTAACACAAGCCCCAGGAGGGTCTGACATCTCTCATCTCTGTGGTCACACACACACACACACACACACACACACACACACACACACACACAGATTTAAAAGTAAATAAATGACATTTGTAGGAAAATGGGTGAAATTTCAATTCAGAATGTTAGCTGAAATAAACTGCGTTCAGATAAGCACTATGTTTTCTCTCATGTGTGTAGCCTTGATTGAAGTTTCTATGTGTGAGTGGGTCGGTGTCCATGTGTGGATGACTCATGAAACTAGAGAACTGTGAGAGGGAAAAAGAGACCTGAAGGATTAGGGTACAGGAACACTGACAGAAGATAATGCAATATTGTACTGGGAGAGCAGAAATTAGGTTGTTGTGGGCAATGGAAAAACAGCAAGAATGGGACAGAGGGGAGGGCAAGGCAAAGGCCAGAGGGCAGGGTGTGGAAGAAGAAAACATGTGTAAAAATGCCATTATGAAATCTACTACTTTGTAGCTAACTTAATAATCTTGTAATGGGAAATACTTGTTCCTGTAGCCATCGTCCCACTTGAAATGGAGTCCATGGGGCAGGTGTTGTGCTATATTAGTTCAGACATCTATTACAGTACCAGGCATATGGTCATGCGTAAAGCATTTGCTGAGCCAGTTGTTGCCATGCATGCATCTAATTCCAGCATTTAGAGGACTAAGGAAGGCCCAAAGATTCTGGCTAGAGACTCACCTAATCTGAGCAAGACCTTATCTTAAATAATAATTGCCTATTTGCCAAATACATTTTGATAGCAATTATTGAGCTTTGTATATTATGTCTGTCGGTGATTGGTTTGATTTTATTATGATGCCTATAAGTTGTTGTACACGCATATAGTAGCCTCTTGATAATTGTGTTTATGTTCTATGACAACTCTCATGTTTAAAAACCATCTGACCTTTAATTATTTGAAAGCATTCATCTGTAAAATAATTTGTTAATAAATCATTTTGTGAGAGTTAATATTTGATTTTTTTCTGGTTATTTTGACTTTTCCATTTTGATATTTTATTGTTTATGCTGTAATCCCTCTTAATATCTATTTTCTAAAATTTAGAAAGGTTTTTGCTATACATACCAGGGTAACCTTGGACTTGTTATGTAGCTCAGGCTAACCTTGAACTCAAGATTCTCCTCTCAGCTTCCAGAGTGCTGGGATTACTGGCATGCACCACCATGTCTTGCTCAATTATTTTTAAAATAAATTATGTGTCTAGGTGTTTTGTAAACTTTGTACATCATGTGCACACAATGTTCAAGTAGGCCAGAAGAGGGCATCAGATCCAGGGGACTGGAGTTACTGAGGGTTGTGATTGACCAAGCAGGTGCTGGCAATGAACACAGGCCCTTTGGAAGAACAAGTGCTCTTAACTGCTGAGCTACCTCTTCAGCCTCTCGTCAATTATTATGTACATGTATATTTATGCATATAAACATCTTCACTGCATGTAAGCATGTGTGTTGTGTGCTCCTAGATGAGAAGAACTGCAGTTACAGATGGTTTGAGTTTCTGTGTGAGTGCCAGAAATTGAATTCAGGTCCTCTGCAAGAGCAAACAGTTTTCTTAATCACAGAAAAAACCCTCCAGTCCTACATACATATAGTTTTTCTTTTCTTTTATTCTTTGTTGTAATAAGAGCAGCAGGGCTGCGTCCCCGGCACCCGGCCGCCCATATGGCTAGGTTATGCCCCGAAATAATTATATAGAAACTATATTTTTTTAATCATTGTCTGGCCCATTAGTTTTAGTCTCTTATTGGCTAGTTTTTACATATTGATCTAACCCATTTTTAATATTTTGTGTAGCACAACGAGTTGGCTTACCAGGGAAGATCTTAATCTGTGTCTGTTTGGAGTGGGAGAATCATGGCGACTCCTGACTCGGCTTCTTACAGGTTAAGATCTTTCCTGGTAAGCCAGCTCATAGTACTACACAAAATATTAAAAATGGGTTAAATCAATATGTAAGAGCTAGCCAATAAGAGGCTGGAGCTAATGGACCAGACAATAATTAAAAAAATACAGTTTCCGTGTAATTATTTTGGGGCATAAGCTAGCCATGCGGGCGGCCGGATGCCGGGGATACAGCCCCGCCGCTCCTATTTCAACAATTCTTCTTTTTTTTTTGAGTCATGAGTTTACATAGCCCAGAACAATGGATTCTCCTGCTTTCCAAATCTGGGATTATAGGTATGTCCTACTGCACAAATATTTAGATCATCAACTCTTTTGGTTTTATGGGACAGGGTTTCTTTGTGTAGGCTTGGCTGTCTTGGAGCTCACTCTGTAGCCCAGGCTGGCCTCTAACGCATAGAGCTCTTCCTGCCTCTGGCTCCTGAGTGCTGGGATTAAAGGCATGTGCTCCCACCACTACCACCACCGGGCTTCATCAACTTTTTCTTCCTTCATTTCTTTTCCTTCCTTCTTCCTTCCTTCCTTCCTTTTTTTCTTTAAAAACTTATTTTTATTTATATGAGTACTCTACCTGCACGTCCAACTTTATGTCAGACGAGGACATGGGATCACACTATAGACAGTTGTGAGCCAGTATGTGGTTACTGGGAACTGAACTCAGCACCTCTGGAAGAGTAAGCAGTGTTCTTAGATGCTGAGCCACCTCTTCAGACCCTCATCAACATTTTCTTATAGACTGATTTTTGTTTAAATTTTTCATGACTCAAACTAACTTGCACTATTACTAAACATAGACCATTTTTCATTTTAAGATTTCCTGGCTGTTATGTATTTTAGATAGGGTCTTACTATGTGACCCTGCCTGACCTGGAACTTGCAATCCCCCCAGTGTCTGATAAGAAAGTGCTGGAATTGATGATACAAGGCACACTCCTGACCTCTCTTTTATTGAGGAAGGGAAAAGGGTCTTCCTAGTAAAAAGTAGTTGTTTTGTTTTGTTTTGTTCTTTTTGGTGGTACTGGGAATTGAGCCCAGGTCTGAAGCCACATGCTAAGAAAGTACTTTACCACAGGGCCATGTTTGTAGCCCATGTCAAATGCCATAGAAATTGTTAACGGTGAAAACAACTTTGTGTGGATTACTTGAATAGCTATTTTTGTAAAACTGTGGGTTTTACTTATACATTGCTTTAAAAAAACAATAAAACTGGGTGCTAGTGGCTCACACCTTTAATCCCAGCAAATCCCAGCACTCCTGAGCCAGAGGCAGGCAGATGTCTGTGAGTTCAAGGCCAGCCTGGTCTACAGAGTGAGTTCCACTGACAGCCAGAGCTAGACAGAGAAACCCTGTCTCAGACAAACCAGAATTTAAACCACACTGCAAAATCACTCAAATCAGACAATTTAATACCTTATATAGATGTTGGATATTTTTCTGAATAAATACTTTATCATGGATAGGTCTTGTATCCTTTATTTTTTTAGAACTTGAAAA
Source organism: Chionomys nivalis (assembly GCF_950005125.1). Lineage (NCBI taxonomy): Eukaryota > Metazoa > Chordata > Mammalia > Rodentia > Cricetidae > Chionomys > Chionomys nivalis. The sequence continues at coordinate 488,337 of NW_026646917.1, forward strand.
CATACCAAGTTGCATATTAAGAAGGCAATCAAAAACATTTCCTCCTCTGTTCAAGTCTGCATTATTTCAAGGCTATCCATCACACACACAAACACACACACACACACACATCATAAGAACAGCATCAAACATTAGTCTTTAAGCTTTAAATAACTAAAGACAATGCATTCCTTAAAGCAGGAGAGCATACCATGAAGTTACAGCAGTTTTAGGTATAAAATATGGGGGGAATGAAATGTACTTCTGTGACAGGGATATATCTCAGTGTTTTGTTCCGCTTGTGCTCAATCCTCAGCACCACAAATAACAAACCAAATTTCCTTGTGCATGACATTATCAACACATATATTATCCTTAAAGGTGTGTTTCAGGCCCATAGATCTTCTGTACCAAGTAGTCTAAAGGCCTGTTCAATAACCTAAACACTTTCGTCTCTATTTATGCCCCTATAACTGCTCCCTTTTGTGTACTCCCTTGTTTGCCATTGTGCCTTAAGGGAAAGTTGTCACCGAGTATCAAGAGTTAATATGCATGAAGAACTTAAGAGCAGTTGACCTATATAAACACTCAATAAATATTCAGAACAACTTGTAAAGGAGAGTCTGCCATTATCTCCATTAAAAAAGTGAAAAGTTCTATTTTATATTCTATGTATATTTTGTTTGTATAGGCATAACCACACATGCACGAGAGTGCCTATGGAGGTCACAAAAGGGGCACCAGATCTCCTTGAGCTGGAGTCACAGGCGGTTGTGACCTGCCCAATGTGGGTACTGGGAACTGAATTTGGGTCCTGTGGTAGAATAGGAACGACTCTAAACCACTGAGCAATCTCCCAGTATCTCCACTCTTTTTCTTTCTTTTTTTGGAAGACAGGTTTTTCTGTGTAGCTCTGGTTGTCTTGGAATTTGTCTGTAGACCAGGCTGGCCTCAAACCCAGAGATTAGACTGCCTCCGTTTAATTAAATACGTGCACCACCGCTCAACCTATCCCCATTCTTATACACAAGGGATTCAAAGTACAAAAAGGTGAGGTCATACCCCAGGTCATACAAATAACAGACTGTTTCCTGTCAATCTGTATCAAACTTCCACACCTCCAATCCAGACAACTGCTGATCTAGACTAGACATGTTCTCCAAGGTATGTATATCTAGGTATCACTACATCAAAACTAAGATGTTGTTTGTTCTTCTCATGCTCATCCTTTCATGCATACATTGCTACCTAGAGACTGGCTGCTAGGACAGTCTGAATGCAGCAGCAGAATAGATTCTAACTGTCTTTCATTAGTCAGATATTAAAGGGATCTGACGTTAAAAGGGGAGACCATGTTTTGCTGCCCAATGAAATTGTTTTGCATTGGAAATATTTTAACTTTATTACATTTATTATTGTGTGTGTGTGTGTGTGTGTGAGAGAGAGAGAGAGAGAGAGAGAGAGAGAGACAGAAAGAGAGCGAGCAGCTGGTGGTCAGTAGCTGCTGATGCAGCAGGTTCTCTTCTACCATGTGGGTCTGGGGATTGAAAGCAGGTGTTTGGGTTTGTTGATAAGTGCCTTTACCTGCTGAGTCATCTTGCTTACCCAGATTTTTTTTTTAAATTAAAAGCATTGTAGGTGGTGGTGGCACGCACCTTTAATCTGAGCACTTTGGAAGCAGAGAAAGGTATATCCCAAAGTTCGATGCTAACCTGGTCTACAGAGTGAATGCCAGGAAAACTAGGGCTGCATCGAGAAATCTTGTCTCCAAAACAAACCAAAACAAACAAAGAAGCAAATAAATAAATAAAACCATTTTAGTTTTGAAACCTTATAATAAGATTGTTATTTTAAATTGAGTTTATATTGACATTTTCTTAGTTTAATTGCTAATATAATTAATACTGCCAGACTTAGACAGTAAAACCAAAGCTCTCTGAAGGAATTACTAACCTTTGGAGAGTGAGCGACTCAAGTGTGGAACTAGAGAAGACCCGCTTTCACCATCTGATTCTACAGTTTCTGAGAACTAGGTACAGAACATGGCAGCATGCAGCTGAGATCCATAGTTGGAGGCACTTACGCTTGACGGGTATAAAGGTCTGGTTCGTGGAGGTCCTGAGATCTTAATATCTGTGTGGAGAGGCAGCCAGCACCACCGGTGGAAATGGAACTGCGCTTCATGCTCAGAACCTAATTCATGATTTCAATATCAGAAAAATGTTCCAGATGCAAGTGGATCATTAAGCAATAATTGTCACTTTTATTCTGAAGTAGAAGAGTAACTAAGTTTATTCCTTTACGATAGTATTTTCCCTGTGTGCTGTATTTGTTTGTCGTGTATACTTAAGTCCTCACTAAAGATAACACCTATGCAACTTCAAGTATTCAATACACTCGAGCAAGGCAATGCAAAAATGAACATATATGATTCCTGCATCACTCGGCAATCCATGATCGCAAAATTTCAATGTGTTATCCCGAATACATCACTGGTATCTCTTATGTCTATTTCAATGGTAACTCACAGACTGCTTGACAAGAAATCTCAGGCTTCTTGCTTTATGTTTAACCCCATAGTTTAATACCCACTATTGTCTTTCTGGTTCTAATCTCCCTTTCATTATAGACAAGCAATCCGTTACATAACATAATGTAGAGGTTGCTTCCATTCTCAAAATATTTTAGTATCATAAGCATACCTATGTCAGACCCTGTCTTCGTCTCTGCAGCACTAGACGCTAGCCACTCAGCTTTTTCTGGTCCTGCCCTGGCTTCTTTCTAGGATAAGACAGAACTCACTGTTGATAAAATTATATATATATATATATATATGTAGTGAAGAGAAGTCACGCTATGCGATAAGGCTTATACAGGAGGCTTATTGGAAGATGAGAGAGAAGGGACAGAGAAGGCAGAGAGGGGAGCAGACTAGTCCCATGGGGTAAAAAGTGCGGGAGAGAGAGGGAGGTAGACACAGGAGAAGGGGGAGGTTAGGGGTAGGTCCACCTGTTACAAGGAACCATAGCAAATGTGCCCAGAAGTGGCTACAGGTGAAGTGCTCTTAGTGGCTACAGGTGAGGAGGTTTCCTGTCAGGACCCTAAGGACAGGCAGGCCAATGCAGATTCCCAAATACTAACACCAAATAATAACACCCACTTTATTGTTTGTTTGAGCTGGGGACTTTAGCACAATAGGCTGTGCACTGAGTCACATCACTCCTTGTTCGACTGCTTACATTCCACTTAGGTCTTATTCTCAAGCCTTCAGTTTCCCAGACTTTTTCTTCTTACATGGCTTTTCAGATGCTGCATTACCACAAGAACGCAGTGTTTTAACCTGTCCCTCCCAGGCAGTCCTCCCCTTCTCCCCCTCCCTGCGGAACACCTTGGTCAGCAATCAGCATCCTCTTTTCCCTCTCCAGGCGCTGCCCACACAAACTTACTGATCCCTGAACCCAGAACCTGGCAGATGCCGCCCCAGGTCTCTGATGCCACAGAGTTTCTTAGCAGGAACAGAGTTAACCCCATACCAGCAGTTACCTTTCTCTCTGGTTCTTGACCCCCAGCGCCCACTTCCAGTAAAATGCACAACTGCTTAGGAAGACACCCACCAATGCCAACCAGGAGCCATTTGGATTTTAAAGTCTCCGCCTGCGTGACGTCAGAAAGCCTCTTGCGAGTACTCTTAAGCAAGAAGGCTATGCCAGTTCCCAGACAGTGGTGGGAAGTCCTAGGGCAAAAGCTTAGATTTCTAAATCTTGCAGCTGTTGTGCCTCTGGCTAGAATTGTAGTTTTGTCCCTAGCAGCCCTTTTGAGTTTCAGTCTTTCCTAGCCATCAGTGTGTCTCCTCATCTGTATTTGAGACAATCAAGTACTTTTGCAGCAGTGCCCAGTTGTTTTCCATAGTATCTTTTATTGTTGTTTTGTTTTGTAAAATATCCCTGGGCCTGGTGAAATGGCTCCATGGGTAAGAGCACTGCCTGCTCTTCCAAAGAAATGGGTTAAATCCCCAGGACCCATAACTATAACTCTAATTTCAGGAGGTCTGATGCCCTCTTCTGGCCTTGGTGGGCACCAGACACACGTGTGGTATACAGACATACATGTAGGCAAAACACTTTATACATAAAATAAAAATAATAAAGATCTTTTTTAAAAAAATAAAGGCAAATCAAAAGTATTCTTGTACAGTTTTATCAGGACCTAACTTCTCAAAATTCATTTCAACACTCATCTTAGTTTCAAGATGCCTTAAGAAGTACAAAATTTGCTGGTCAGTGGTGGTACATTCCTTTACTCCCAGTACTCAAGAGGCAGAGGCAGGGGGATCTCTGTGAGTTTGAGAAGAGTCTACAGAAGAAATACAAAATCACTTTAGCTAAGACATTTGAATTGGAAGTATTATCTCTGTTTGACCAAGATCTCCCATATTTTGTCATTACAAGGTCAATTAGCAAGACTATTGTAATAGCTATTGCTTATGCATTAACTACTCCTGGATTCTTTTTATAGAAGACTGAAGTGAGAAAGGATTAATGTTCTACGGGTGCTTAAATAAAGCAAGTTTTCACATACTAGTCCTTCTAAAATCATTCCTCATCAAAGAACTCATTGAAACATTTTTTTTGTACAAATTTTAAAAAGTTGAAGTCTACAGTCATCAGGCTGGTAGTCATAGACACACAAAAACCTGACAAGCTTGCTTTCTATGTCTACTTCTGAATGCCACTCAGGATCAAGTGAGATAATTATATCAGGATTTTAGCTTAGTGATACATGGCGTTAATAAATTAAAATTCATCCTAAGGAATGTAGTGGGAAGAAATGATAATGTAATCAAGTTGAATTTAATTTGCTAGATATTTTATAATGACATTTTAAGTCATAAGCAACTGTAATATACTTTACTATTAGAAACTCTTTTAATTAATGCAGGCCACCTTATTCCCATGTGGTTATGCCGTGGCAGTATCTGTGAAAAATTCTTCAGAGCAGGTAATAGGGATATGTTACATCTCTTTTTATCTTCTTTTTTTTTTTCTGAGACAAGCTTGTCTATTTAACAGTCTTGGCTGTGTCCCTTTTTTACCTTTTATGTTAATTCTTTAAAAACAACTACTTCTTTATTTTATTTATTGTATTATGTGTAGTTGGAATTTTCCTTTGGGCCACCAAGAAACTCCCAAATAATTTATTATGAATGCTTCTTATTAATTATAAGTGCTTAGTCTTAGCTTAGGCTCGTCCTGCTAGCTTTTTGAACTTAATTTAACCTGTTTCTATTCATCTACATTTTTCCTTGGGGCTTTTTACCTTTTATTCTGTATGTCTTGGTTTCCTGCTTCCTCCATGTGTGTCTGATTGGCCACTGGTTTCTCCCTGGTATCTCTTTTTCTTTCTTCCTTTCTAAGCCTAAATTCCTCCTGCTACTCAGTTTCCCTGCCTGCAAGTCCTGCCTATACCTCTTTCTTGCTATTGGCCATTTAGCTTTTTGTTAGACTAATCAGGTGCCTTAGGCAGACAAGGTAAAACAGCAACACATTTTTACATATAATTCAACAAATGCAACACGTCTTTACATAGTTATACAAATATTTTGTAACAATGAAACATCATTTCTCCTTTTACTTTTTTTCTTCAAACCCGCTCTTATATGCCTCCTTGTTCCCTTTCAAATTCATGGATTTTTCATTAATTTTGTTACATGCATATGTGTATGTAACCTGCCCAATCTGTATGTTACTTGTCTGTATGCTGTCAGGGTTATAATTAGGTTGAAGGGAGATAAATACACAGGGAGAAAGGAGAGCAAAATAATAGTATGGATATGTGAAAAAAATCACAAGGATTCATACTGTTAAGTACCTAAGAAACTATAACACACGCATACTTTAATTTAGTATAATGTTATTTGTATGTATGATTCAGGGCTCACCATTTGGTATTGGATAAGCATTCCGTGTACTCTTCCCACAGTAGGACTAAAACTGTTTCTCCACTCCCGGCATTTGTGAGTTCCCTATAGTTCTTTGTGTAGGGCTGGTTGGCCCCTTGTCCCTTATAGATTGCCTCTTGTCCTTATTCAGCTCATACTTAAGCAGCCATGTTAATAAGATTTTATTGGTGTAGATTCTGACATTCCTAGGAGATACAATGTCACAGCAAACTCCATGATGCTCTGGCTCTTATAATCTATGTGTCCCCTCCTTTACAATGTTTCGTGATACTTACGTGTAGTGATATTTCATTTGTATTTTAATAAAGAAAGTTTAGCTGAAGATCAGAGAGTCAGTGGTAGCACACACCTTTAATCACAGTAGCCACACTAGTTTGCCATAGAAACCTGGCGGTGCACGCCTTTAATCCCAGTGGTGCACATCTTTAATCCCCACCTAAAGAATGGAATGCAAGACAGAAGGAGAAAGCTCTCAGACACAGTCTCATCACCCTGTTATTTGATTTCTCTGTTAGATTGCCTTCACATATGCATTTATTTCAGGAAGCATCGACTGTATCAATACCCATGCCACTGCTCACTACTTCCGTGGCCTTAGTTTTAGCTGTTTCTCCCTGTATACACTCCCTCGTCCCTCTATTTCTCTCCTTGCACCTCCCCTCACCAGCCTGTACCTTTCTATTCTATTTCTTCTTTCCTGATGAGATGCTTCTCTCCTCCTTAGTCTGTTACTCTATGCTTAATCTCTGTGATTCTGTATATCCACATGTAAGCTAATACATGCCACATTTGGCTTTCTGTGTCTGGGTACCTCACTCAGGGTGATTTCTCCCCCTAGTTCTACCCATTTACTGTGAATTTAATTCTTTTTAATGGCTGAGTAATATTCATTTGTATAAAGGTTCCAATTTTTATTATCCATTCATATTCATGTCTTGAATATGTTATCCAATTTCTGGGCATTATTAATAGAGCAGCAATGGACATGGTTGAGTAAGCGTCTCTGTGGTAGGATGAAGTTTCCTTTGGGTAAATGCCCAAGAGTGATAGAGCTGGATCACGAGGTAGATCAGTTCCCATCTGTCTAAGGTAAATCCACACTCATTTCCATAGTGACTGTATGAGTCTGCACTCTACCAGCAGTGGATGAGTGTACCCCTTATTCTATGTCCTTGCCAGCAGGAACTGTCACTCGTATTATTGATCCTAAGGATTCTGACAGGTGTAAAATGGACTCTCAAAGCAGACTTGGTTTGCATTTCACGAATGACTGAGAATGTTGAACATTTAAGTCTTTCTCAGCCACTTAAGATTCCCTATTGAGAATTCTCTGTTTAAAAATTCCCAGTTTTAATTGAGTCATTTGTTTTCTTGATATCTAGCCTTTTGAGTTCTTTATACATTTTGTTTGAGTTTTTTTGTATAATTTTGGATATTAGCCCTCTATTGGGTGTGTAGTTGATAAAAATATTTACCATTCTGTAAGCTGCCACTTTGTCTGAATGATGGGATCTTTTGTCATGCAGAAGCTTTTCAGTTTCATGAGATCCCATTTATTAATTGTTGAAATTAGTGTCTGTGTTAATAGTGTTCTGCTCAGAAAGTCTTTTCCTATGTCATTGATTTCAGGGATCTTCCCTTCTTTTTCTTCTGTTAGGTTCAAGATATCTGGTTTTAGGTTGAGGTCTGTGTGGGAATTCCTTTCCATTAAATATTTTTTGGGATGTGGGGGTGTGTCAGCAATAGGGTGGCTTCTGTGTGCTGACATGATCTCTTATAAGGGAGAGAATGGTCTCCCATGTATTTCTGGTTTCTTCATCAAAGATCAGGAGTCCGTAGGCACTTGAATTACACCTGACTTCTCAGTGGAAACCATGAAAGCCAGAATGTCTTAGATAGATGTGCTGCCAACACTAAGAGACCATGAAGGCAATCCCAGAGTACTATTCACAGCAAAGCTTGCATTCACCATCAATGGAGAAAAAAGATATTCCAGGACAAAAACAGATTTAAATAATAGGTAGCCACAAACCCAGCCTTACAGAAACTACTAGAAGGCAAAGCACAAACCAAGGAAGCTAAGAACACCCATAATAACACAGACATCTGACAACTCTCCACCACCACAACTCAAAGAAGGGAAACACACACTCTAATAGTAGGTTTCAACACTCCTCTCTCACCAATGGACAGGCTAAACAGACAGAAACTTAATGGAGCAATAAGAGATATCACAGATGTAGTGAAACAAATGAAATTAATAGACATCTATAGAACATTCCACCCAACAGAAAAGAAAATACCTTCTTCTCAGCATCTCATGGAACCTTCTCAAAAATTGATCACATAATCAGTAACAAAGCAAACATTCACAGATACAAAAGAAAATGTAGTAACCAGCTGTGTACTATTGGATTACCATGGAATAATGCTAGAATTCAACAACAATTCTACCCCCAGAATGCCTACAAACTCATGAAAACTGAACAGTCAACTACTCTCCAGAAGATGACATCAGATACCTTAGAATTAGAGATATAAGGGATTGTGAGCTGCCATATGGGTGCTGTTAACTGAACCTTTGTCCTCTGCAAGAGCGGCAAGTGCTCTTAATCATGGATTCATCAACCCAGCCCTAGAAGGTACTTCATTTTTTCCCTTAAACCCAGATGTCATTAGGAAAGATCCTTTTACAGATGGTGCTGAGAAAACTGGGTATCTACCTGTAGAAGAATGAAATCAGGTCGAGTCTCAAACTACATGAAACATTGAAAATAGATCACAGACTTCATGTGAAGACAGGACATGCTGAAACTGCAGGGAAGACACATCAACTATGTCCCGTGTCAACAATCATCCTATGCAGAGGTAGGAACTTCTGAATGGACTGTGACAGCAGAGAACACAACCCAAGGACTGACACATGGATTATAGCAAACTAAAAACCTGCCTAACAATGGAAGGAACCTCACAACTGAAGAGACAGCTTACAGATTTGAGAAATCATTGCCAACTCTGTATCGCATAGGGTTCTATTATGTAAAAACAGCCAAGATTAAACCAAATCCAATCCATACATGAGGTAATGAGGTGAGCAGACAGTCCTCAAAGGAAGAAATAGAAATGGCAAATAATATTTGATGATGGGTTCAACATCCTAAGCCATCAGGGAAAGGTGAAATTAAAATGATTTATACTGTCACCTTACTAGCTCAGAATGACTTTCATCAAGAAAACAGAACAACAGATGCTGGCAGGAATTTGAGGAAAGAGGAAACTTTACTCACTGCTAGTGAGCATAAATTGCAGCTACTGAGGAAATCAGTAAGTAGGTTTGTCAAAAATGAGAAAGTGGTGGGACAGATGTCTCAGGGAAAAGCACTGGCTGCTCTTACAGAGGAACTGGGTTTGGTTCCCAGCACCCACTTGGTGGCTCAGAACCATCTATAACTCCAGTTCCAGGGAATCCCTTTCTGGCCTCCACAGTCACCACGGATGTACACATATATTGCAGGAAAAATATTCACACACATAAAAATAAAAGATAAACAAATCTTTGAGGACGACAACCAAAACTATCACATGATCTGCCTATATGCCTCAGTGATAAAGAGCACTTCTTGTTCTTCCAGAGGACCAGCATTTGATTCCCAACACTCAAACCAGGCAGTTCACAACCACCTGTAACACAAGCCCCAGGAGGGTCTGACATCTCTCATCTCTGTGGTCACACACACACACACACACACACACACACACAGATTTAAAAGTAAAAAAATGACATTTGTAGGAAAATGGGTGAAATTTCAATTCAGAATGTTAGCTGAAATAAACTGCGTTCAGATAAGCACTATGTTTTCTCTCATGTGTGTAGCCTTGATTGAAGTTTCTATGTGTGAGTGGGTCGGTGTCCATGTGTGGATGACTCATGAAACTAGAGAACTGTGAGAGGGAAAAAGAGACCTGAAGGATTAGGGTACAGGAACACTGACAGAAGATAATGCAATATTGTACTGGGAGAGCAGAAATTAGGTTGTTGTGGGCAATGGAAAAACAGCAAGAATGGGACAGAGGGGAGGGCAAGGCAAAGGCCAGAGGGCAGGGTGTGGAAGAAGAAAACATGTGTAAAAATGCCATTATGAGCTTGTCCCATCCAGCTTGCATCCAGAACCCTTCTTCCTTCTGTCCCCTTTCCTCTTTGGGCACATAAGGCCATCCAGCTCAGTCTGTCTGGCGCTGGGGGCAAATCCTCAGGGTAAGTAGGCAGGCGAGCCCTCCTTTGTCTCACTGGCCCGCCTACACCAACCAAGGTAGGCGCTTTGTTTACGAACTACCCAACCTGCACGGAGATCTGATCTCGGCACCAGGAGAGACAGCAGTGCAGTGAGTTTGTGACCAGCAGCGGCGGAAGCAGCCCTGGACAGGGAACTCTGAAGTTCCTCATCCCCCTCCCTATACTCCCCGGGCTCCCTGCACGGGCTCTACCCCCCCCCCCCATACTGCCTCTCTCTTCTTGCCCCACCCAGCTTGCATCCAGAACCCTTCTTCCCTCTGTCCCCTTTCCTCTTTGGGCACATATCACCATCCAGCTCAGTCTGTCTGGTGCTGGGGGCAAATCCTCAGGGCAAGTAGGCAGGCGAGACCTCCTTTGTTTCACTGGCCTGCCTGCAACAAGCAAGGAGAGACATCACTAGAACACCAGGAGAGCTAGCACTGCAGAGAGCCATCACTGGGAAGGTACATCAGTAGGCAAGGAGACCTGATCCGGTAAAAGAAGATCCAGAGGGGAGCATTCAGAGAAAGAGATGGGCAGGCGCCAATGCAAGAATTCACCTAACAATCTGAAAAACTATATGAAACCACCAGAACCCAGCGACATCCCAACAGGTGGACATGAACACCTTAATCATGAAGAAGTAGATAAAATTGACTTTATGAAAGTGATTGATGCCCTTAAACAACATGTAAAAAATGCCCTTATAGAAATGGATGAGAAGTATAACAGAAAGTTTGAAGAATTGAGTAAATCAGTGAATGATACCCTAGGAAACCAAGGAAAAACAATCAAACAGATAATGGAAACAGTTCAAGACTTAAAAACTGAAATGGAGGCAAAGAAGAAAACACAAACAGAAGGCCAGCTGGACAGGGAAAATCTAGGTAAACGAATAGAGACTACAGAAGCAAGCATAACCAACAGAATACAAGAGATAGAAGAAAGAATCTCAGATTCTGGAGATACCATAGAGAAAATAAACACGCTGATCAAAGAAAACAGCAAGGCCAACAAATTCTCATCACAAAACATTCAGGAAATATGGGACACAATAAAAAGACCAAACCTAAGAATAATAGGAATAGAAGAAGGAGAAGAAGTGCAGCTCAACGTTCCAGAAAATATATTTAATAAAATTATAGAAGAAAACTTTCCCAACCTAAAGAAAGATATACCTATGAAGGTTCAAGAAGCATACAGAACACCGAATAGGCTGGATCAAAAAAAAAACATCCTCTCGCCATATAATAATCAAAACACAAAGCATACAGAATAAAGAAAGAATACTAAGAGCAGCGAAGGAAAAAGGCCAAGTTACTTACAAAGGTAAACCTATCAGACTTACACCTGACTTCTCTATGGAAACCATGAAAGCCAGAAGGTCCTGGATAGATGTACTGCCGAAACTAAGAGACCATGGATGCAAGCCCAGACTACTATACCCAGCCAAGCTTTCGTTCACTATAAATGGAGAAAACAAAATTTTCCAGGATAAAAACCAATTTAAACAATACGTAGCCACAAATCCAGCCTTACAGAAATAATAGAAGGAAAATCACTAACCAAGGAGTCCAACAATGACCACAATATCTCAGACAACTAGAGACCCTTCACCAGCGCAACACAAAGAAGGGGAACACACAAAATTTACAACTTAAAAAATGACCGGAGTTAACAACCACTGGTCATTAATATCACTTAATGTCAATGGACTCAACTCTCCTATAAAAAGGCACAGACTAAGAGATTGGATACGAAAACAGGATCCAACATTCTGCTGTTTACAAGAAACACACCTCAACCACAAAGACAGGCACCTACTCAGAGTAAAGGGTTGGGATAAGGCTTATCAAGTAAATGGACCTAAGAAACAAGCAGGGGTGGCCATACTAATTTCTAACAAAGTTGACTTCAAACTTAAATCATTCAGGAGAGATGGAGAGGGACATTTTCTACTCATAACAGGAACAATTCATCAGGATGAAGTCTCAATCCTGAATATCTATGCCCCTAATACAAAAGCACCCACGTACGTAAAAGAAACATTGTTAAAACTCAAGGCAGCCATCAAACCGCACACATTAATAGTAGGAGACTTTAATACTCCTCTCTCACCAATGGACAGGTCAAGTAGACAGAAACCTAACAGAGAAATAAGAGAATTAATGGAGGTAATGAATCAAATGGACTTAACAGACATCTATAGAATATTCCACCCAAATAGGAAAGAATATACCTTCTTCTCTGCAGATCATGGAACCTTCTCAAAAATCGACCACATACTCGGTAACAAAGCAAACATCCACAGTTACAAAAAAATATTAAGAACCACCTGTATCTTATCAGATCACCATGGATTAAAGCTAGAATTCAGCAACAATGCTACCCCCAGAAAGCCTACAAACTCATGGAAACTGAATAGTCAACTACTGAACCATACCTGGATTAAGGAAGAAATAAAGAAAGAAATTAAACTCTTCCTTGAAGACAATGAAAATAAAGAAACAACATACTCAAACCTATGGGACACTATGAAAGCAGTTCCGAGAGGAAAGTTCATAGCACTAACTGCCCACTTAAAGAAAACAGAGAAAGCACACATTGGAGACTTAACAGCCCACCTGAAAGCTCTAGAAAAAAAAGAAGCAGACTCACCTAGAAGGGGTAGAAGACTGGAAATAATCAAACTGAGGGCTGAAATCAACAAAATAGAAACACAGAAAACAATTGAAAGAATCAATGAATCAAAAAGCTGGTTCCTGGAGAAAATCAACAAGATTGATAAACCCCTATCCAAACTAATCAAACGGCAGAGAGAGAATTTGCAAATTAATAAGATCAGAAATGAAAAGGGAGACATAACCACAGACACAGAGGAAATTCAGAGACTCATTAGCTCTTACTACAAAAGCCTGTATGCCACAAAACTGGAAAATGCAAAAGAAATGGACGCTTTTTTAGATAAATACCATTTACCAAAGTTAAACCAGGACCAGGTGAACAACCTAAATAGACCTGTTAGTCGTGAAGAATTAGAAGCGGTTATCAAAAACCTCCCTTCCAAAAAAAGTCCAGGACCAGATGGTTTCAATGCGGAATTCTACCAGAACTTCCAAGAAGACCTAATACCTATTCTCCTTAATGTATTTCACAATATAGAAACAGAAGAGTCATTGCCAAATTCCTTTTATGAAGCTACAGTAACTCTGATACCAAAACCACACAAAGACCCAACCAAGAAAGAGAATTACAGGCCAATCTCACTCATGAACATCGACGCAAAAATCCTCAACAAAATTCTGGCAAACCGAATCCAAGAACACATTAGAAAAATTATCAATTATGATCAAGTAGGCTTCATACCAGAGATGCAGGGCTGGTTTAACATACGCAAATCTATCAATGTAATACATCATATAAATAAACTGAAAGAAAAAAACCATATGATCGTTTCATTAGATGCTGAAAAAGCATTTGACAAAATTCAACATCCCTTTATGATAAAAGTCTTGGAGAGATTAGGGATACAAGGGTCATACCTAAATATAATTAAAGCTATATACAGCAAGCCGACAGCTAATATCAAACTAAATGGAGAGAAACTTAAAGCCATCCCACTAAAATCAGGAACACGCCAAGGCTGTCCACTCTCTCCATACCTCTTCAATATAGTTCTCGAAGTTTTAGCAATAGCAATAAGACAACATAAGGGGATAAAGGGGATTCAAATTGGAAAGGAAGAAGTTAAACTTGCATTATTTGCAGATGATATGATAGTGTACATGAGCGACCCCAAAAACTCCTCCAAAGAACTCCTACAGCTGATAAACGCCTTTAGTAACATGGCAGGATACAAGATCAACTCCAAAAAATCAGTCGCCCTCTTATACACAAAGGAATTGGAAGCAGAGAGAGAAATAAGAGAATCATCACCTTTCACGATAGCCACAAACAGCATAAAATATCTTGGGGTAACTCTAACCAAGGAAGTGAAAGATCTATTTGACAAAAACTTTAAGGCATTGAAGAAAGAAATTGAAAAGGATACCAGAAAATGGAAGGATCTCCCTTGCTCTTGGATTGGGAGAATCAACATAGTAAAAATGGCAATTCTACCAAGGGCAATTTATAGATTCAATGCAATCCCCATTAAAATCCCATCAAAATTCTTCACAGATCTTGAAAGGACAATAATCAACTTTATATGGAGAAACAAAAAACCCAGGATAGCCAAAACAATCTTATACAATAAAGGAACTTCTGGAGGCATTACCATCCCTGACTTCAAACTCTATTACAGAGCTACAGTAATGAAAACAGCGTGGTACTGGCATAAAAACAGAGAAGTCGACCAATGGAATCGTATAGAAGACCCGGATTTTAACCCACAAACCTATGAACAACTGATTTTCGATAAAGGAGCTAAAAGTATACAATGGAAGAAAGAAAGCATCTTCAACAAATGGTGCTGGCACAATTGGATGTCAACCTGTAGAAGAATGAAAATAGACCCATATCTATCACCATGCACAAAACTCAAGTCCAAATGGATCAAAGACCTCAATATCAATCTGAACACACTGAACCTGATAGAAGAGAAAATGGGAAGTACCCTACAACATATGGGCACTGGAGATCGCTTCCTATGTATAACCCCAGCAGCACAGACATTAAGGGCAACATTGAATAAATGGGACCTCCTGAAACTGAGAAGCTTCTGTAAAGCAAAGGACACTGTCATTAAGACAAAAAGGCAGCCTACTGACTGGGAGAAGATCTTCATCAACCCCGCAACAGACAAAGGTCTGATCTCCAAAATATATAAAGAACTCAAGAAACTAGACTTTAAAAGGATAATTAACCCAATTAAAAAATGGGGCACTGAACTGAACAGAGAATTCTCAACAGAAGAAGTTAAAATGGCCAAAAGATACTTAAGGTCATGTTCAACCTCCTTAGCGATCAGAGAAATGCAAATCAAAACAACTTTGAGATATCATCTTACACCTGTCAGAATGGCTAAAATCAAAAACACCAAGGATAGCCTTTGCTGGAGAGGTTGTGGAGAAAGGGGTACCCTCATCCATTGCTGGTGGGACTGCAAACTTGTGCAACCACTTTGGAAATCAGTGTGGCGGTTTCTCAGAAAAATTGGGATCAACCTACCCCTGGACCCAGCAATACCACTCTTGGGAATATACCCAAGAGATGCCCTATCATATGACAAAAGCATTTGTCCAACTATGTTCATAGCAGCATTATTTGTAATAGCCAGAACCTGGAAGCAACCTAGATGCCCTTCAATGGAAGAATGGATGAAGAAAGTGTGGAATATATACACATTAGAGTACTACTCTGCGGTAAAAAACAATGACTTCTCGAATTTTGCATGCAAATGGATGGAAATAGAAAATACGATCCTTAGTGAGGTAACCCAGACCCAAAAAGAAGAACATGGGATGTACTCACTCATAATTGGTTTCTAGCCATGGATAGGGGCCACTGAGTCTATAATTTGTGATCCTAAAGAACCTAAACAAGAGGGTAAACCCAAGGAAAAACATATAGATATCCTCCCAGCTATGGGAAATAGACATGACTGATGGGCAAAAAATTGGAATCTTGGGGGTGGGGTGGGATGGGGATGGGGGGTGATGGGGAAAGAAAACTGTGAAGGAGAGGATGAGGGGAACTGGGGGAATCGGGGTGATTGGGGATAAAGGAAGGTTGGATAGGGGAGCAGGGAAACTCATACCTTAGGTAAGGGAGCCACCTAAGGGGTGGCAAGAGACTTGAACTTGGAATGGCTACCAGATGCCCAGGGCAATGTCCCCAGTTAGTTCATTGGGGCACCTGAGGATAGGGAACCTGAAATGAACCTATCCTATAATCATACTGATGAATATCTTGCATATCGCCATAGAACCTTCATCTAGTGATGGATGGAGATAGAGCCAGAGACCCACACTGGAGCACCGGACTGAGCTCCCAAGGTTATAATGAGGAGCAGAAGGAGAGAGAACATGAACAAGGAAGTCAGGACCATGAGGGGTGCACCCAACCACTGAGACAGTGGGGCCGATCTATTGGGAGCTCACCAAGGTCAGCTGGACTGCTACTGAAAAAACATGGGATAAAACCGGACTCTCGGAATGTGGCGGACAATGAGAGCTGACGAGAGGCCAAGGAGAATGGCACAGGAACTTTCAACTGGCGATAGATCGAGAGAGAGACAGAGACCCAAATTGGAGCAACGGTCTGAGCTCTTAAGGTCCAAATGAGGAGCAGAAGGAGGGAGAACATGAGCAAGGAAATCAGGACCACGAGGCGTGCACCCACCCACTGTGACAGTGGAACTGATCTATTGGGAGCTCTTCAAGGCCAGCTGGACTGGGACTGAATAAGCATGGGTTGAAACTGGACTCTCTGAACATGGCGGACAATGAAGGCTGATGAGAAGCCAAGGACAATGGCACTAGGTTTCGATCCTAATACATGAACTGGCTTTGTGGGAGCTTAGCCTGTTTGGATGTTCACCTTCCTGGGCCTGGATGGAAGTGGGAGGACCTTGGTCTTCCTGTAGGGCAGGGAATTTGGACTGCTCTTCAGTATCTAGAGGGAGGGGGAATGGACTGGGGGGAGGAGAAGAGGAGTGGGGATGGGGGAGGGGAGTGGGGGGAGGGGGCAATGTGTGGGAGGAGGGGAGGGAAATGGGAAACGGGGAGCAGTTGGAAATTTTAATTAAAAAAGAATAAAAAAAAAGAAAAAAAAAGAAAAAAAAATGCCATTATGAAATCTACTACTTTGTAGCTAACTTAATAATCTTGTAATGGGAAATACTTGTTCCTGTAGCCATCGTCCCACTTGAAATGGAGTCCATGGGGCAGGTGTTGTGCTATATTAGTTCAGACATCTATTACAGTACCAGGCATATGGTCATGCGTAAAGCATTTGCTGAGCCAGTTGTTGCCATGCATGCATCTAATTCCAGCATTTAGAGGACCTAGGAAGGCCCAAAGATTCTGGCTAGAGACTCACCTAATCTGAGCAAGACCTTATCTTAAATAATAATTGCCTATTTGCCAAATACATTTTGATAGCAATTATTGAGCTTTGTATATTATGTCTGTCGGTGATTGGTTTGATTTCATTATGATGCATATAAGTTGTTGTACACGCATATAGTAGCCTCTTGATAATTGTGTTTATGTTCTATGACAACTCTCATGTTTAAAAACCATCTGACCTTTAATTATTTGAAAGCATTCATCTGTAAAATAATTTGTTAATAAATCATTTTGTGAGAGTTAATATTTGATTTTTTTCTGGTTATTTTGACTTTTCCATTTTGATATTTTATTGTTTATGCTGTAATCCCTCTTAATATCTATTTTCTAAAATTTAGAAAGGTTTTTGCTATACATACCAGGGTAACCTTGGACTTGTTATGTAGCTCAGGCTAACCTTGAACTCAAGATTCTCCTCTCAGCTTCCAGAGTGCTGGGATTACTGGCATGCACCACCATGTCTTGCTCAATTATTTTTAAAATAAATTATGTGTCTAGGTGTTTTGTAAACTTTGTACATCATGAGCACACAATGTTCAGGTAGGCCAGAAGAGGGCATCAGATCCAGGGGACTGGAGTTACTGAGGGTTGTGATTGACCAAGCAGGTGCTGGCAATGAACACAGGCCCTTTGGAAGAACAAGTGCTCTTAACTGCTGAGCTACCTCTTCAGCCTCTCGTCAATTATTATGTACATGTATATTTATGCATATAAACATCTTCACTGCATGTAAGCATGTGTGTTGTGTGCTCCTAGATGAGAAGAACTGCAGTTACAGATGGTTTGAGTTTCTGTGTGAGTGCCAGAAATTGAATTCAGGTCCTCTGCAAGAGCAAACAGTTTTCTTAATCACAGAAAAAACCCTCCAGTCCTACATACATATAGTTTTTCTTTTCTTTTATTCTTCTTTTTTTTTTTGAGTCATGAGTTTACATAGCCCAGAACAATGGATTCTCCTGCTTTCCAAATCTGGGATTATAGGTATGTCCTACTGCACAAATATTTAGATCATCAACTCTTTTGGTTTTATGGGACAGGGTTTCTTTGTGTAGGCTTGGCTGTCTTGGAGCTCACTCTGTAGCCCAGGCTGGCCTCTAACGCA
The DNA here is from genome assembly GCF_950005125.1 of Chionomys nivalis. NCBI lineage: Eukaryota > Metazoa > Chordata > Mammalia > Rodentia > Cricetidae > Chionomys > Chionomys nivalis. Next base: position 506,720 of record NW_026646917.1, read on the forward strand.
TAGAGCTCTTCCTGCCTCTGGCTCCTGAGTGCTGGGATTAAAGGCATGTGCTCCCACCACTACCACCACCGGGCTTCATCAATTTTTCTTCCTTCATTTCTTTTCCTTCCTTCCTTCCTTCCTTCCTTTTTTTCTTTAAAAACTTATTTTTATTTATATGAGTACTCTACCTGCACGTCCAACTTTATGTCAGACGAGGACATGGGATCACACTATAGACAGTTGTGAGCCAGTATGTGGTTACTGGGAACTGAACTCAGCACCTCTGGAAGAGTAAGCAGTGTTCTTAGATGCTGAGCCACCTCTTCAGACCCTCATCAACATTTTCTTATAGACTGATTTTTGTTTAAATTTTTCATGACTCAAACTAACTTGCACTATTACTAAACATAGACCATTTTTCATTTTAAGATTTCCTGGCTGTTATGTATTTTAGATAGGGTCTTACTATGTGACCCTGCCTGACCTGGAACTTGCAATCCCCCCAGTGTCTGATAAGAAAGTGCTGGAATTGATGATACAAGGCACACTCCTGACCTCTCTTTTATTGAGGAAGGGAAAAGGGTCTTCCTAGTAAAAAGTAGTTGTTTTGTTTTGTTTTGTTCTTTTTGGTGGTACTGGGAATTGAGCCCAGGTCTGAAGCCACATGCTAAGAAAGTACTTTACCACAGGGCCATGTTTGTAGCCCATGTCAAATGCCATAGAAATTGTTAACGGTGAAAACAACTTTGTGTGGATTACTTGAATAGCTATTTTTGTAAAACTGTGGGTTTTACTTATACATTGCTTTTAAAAAAACAATAAAACTGGGTGCTAGTGGCTCACACCTTTAATCCCAGCAAATCCCAGCACTCCTGAGCCAGAGGCAGGCAGATGTCTGTGAGTTCAAGGCCAGCCTGGTCTACAGAGTGAGTTCCACTGACAGCCAGAGCTAGACAGAGAAACCCTGTCTCAGACAAACCAGAATTTAAACCACACTGCAAAATCACTCAAATCAGACAATTTAATACCTTATATAGATGTTGGATATTTTTCTGAATAAATACTTTATCATGGATAGGTCTTGTATCCTTTATTTTTTTAGAACTTGAAAACATACCAAGTTGCATATTAAGAAGGCAATCAAAAACATTTCCTCCTCTGTTCAAGTCTGCATTATTTCAAGGCTATCCATCACACACACACACACACACACACACACACACACACACACACATCATAAGAACAGCATCAAACATTAGTCTTTAAGCTTTAAATAACTAAAGACAATGCATTCCTAAAAGCAGGAGAGCATACCATGAAGTTACAGCAGTTTTAGGTATAAAATATGGGGGGAATGAAATGTACTTCTGTGACAGGGATATATCTCAGTGTTTTGTTCAGCTTGTGCTCAATCCTCAGCACCACAAATAACAAACCAAATTTCCTTGTGCATGACATTATCAACACATATATTATCCTTAAAGGTGTGTTTCAGGCCCATAGATCTTCTGTACCAAGTAGTCTAAAGGCCTGTTCAATAACCTAAACACTTTCGTCTCTATTTATGCCCCTATAACTGCTCCCTTTTGTGTACTCCCTTGTTTGCCATTGTGCCTTAAGGGAAAGTTGTCACCGAGTATCAAGAGTTAATATGCATGAAGAACTTAAGAGCAGTTGACCTATATAAACACTCAATAAATATTCAGAACAACTTGTAAAGGAGAGTCTGCCATTATCTCCATTAAAAAAGTGAAAAGTTCTATTTTATATTCTATGTATATTTTGTTTGTATAGGCATAACCACACATGCACGAGAGTGCCTATGGAGGTCACAAAAGGGGCACCAGATCTCCTTGAGCTGGAGTCACAGGCGGTTGTGACCTGCCCAATGTGGGTACTGGGAACTGAATTTGGGTCCTGTGGTAGAATAGGAACGACTCTAAACCACTGAGCAATCTCCCAGTATCTCCACTCTTTTTCTTTCTTTTTTTGGAAGACAGGTTTTTCTGTGTAGCTCTGGTTGTCTTGGAATTTGTCTGTAGACCAGGCTGGCCTCAAACCCAGAGATTAGACTGCCTCCGTTTAATTAAATACGTGCACCACCGCTCAACCTATCCCCATTCTTATACACAAGGGATTCAAAGTACAAAAAGATGAGGTCATACCCCAGGTCATACAAATAACAGACTGTTTCCTGTCAATCTGTATCAAACTTCCACACCTCCAATCCAGACAACTGCTGATCTAGACTAGACATGTTCTCCAAGGTATGTATATCTAGGTATCACTACATCAAAACTAAGATGTTGTTTGTTCTTCTCATGCTCATCCTTTCATGCATACATTGCTACCTAGAGACTGGCTGCTAGGACAGTCTGAATGCAGCAGCAGAATAGATTCTAACTGTCTTTCATTAGTCAGATATTAAAGGGATCTGACGTTAAAAGGGGAGACCATGTTTTGCTGCCCAATGAAATTGTTTTGCATTGGAAATATTTTAACTTTATTACATTTATTATTGTGTGTGTGTGTGTGTGTGTGTGTGAGAGAGAGAGAGAGAGAGAGAGAGAGAGAGAGAGACAGAAAGAGAGCGAGCAGCTGGTGGTCAGTAGCTGCTGATGCAGCAGGTTCTCTTCTACCATGTGGGTCTGGGGATTGAAAGCAGGTGTTTGGGTTTGTTGATAAGTGCCTTTACCTGCTGAGTCATCTTGCTTACCTAGATTTTTTTTTAAATTAAAAGCATTGTAGGTGGTGGTGGCACGCACCTTTAATCTGAGCACTTTGGAAGCAGAGAAAGGTATATCCCAAAGTTCGATGCTAACCTGGTCTACAGAGTGAATGCCAGGAAAACTAGGGCTGCATCGAGAAATCTTGTCTCCAAAACAAACCAAAACAAACAAAGAAGCAAATAAATAAATAAAACCATTTTAGTTTTGAAACCTTATAATAAGATTGTTATTTTAAATTGAGTTTATATTGACATTTTCTTAGTTTAATTGCTAATATAATTAATACTGCCAGACTTAGACAGTAAAACCAAAGCTCTCTGAAGGAATTACTAACCTTTGGAGAGTGAGCGACTCAAGTGTGGAACTAGAGAAGACCCACTTTCACCATCTGATTCTACAGTTTCTGAGAACTAGGTACAGAACATGGCAGCATGCAGCTGAGATCCATAGTTGGAGGCACTTACGCTTGACGGGTATAAAGGTCTGGTTCGTGGAGGTCCTGAGATCTTAATTCCTGTGTGGAGAGGCAGCCAGCACCACCGGTGGAAATGGACTGCGCTTCATGCTCAGAACCTAATTCAGGATTTCAATATCAGAAAAATGTTCCAGATGCAAGTGGATCATTAAGCAATAATTGTCACTTTTATTCTGAAGTAGAAGAGTAACTAAGTTTATTCCTTTATGATAGTATTTTCCCTGTGTGCTGTATTTGTTTGTCATGTATACTTAAGTCCTCACTAAAGATAACACCTATGCAACTTCAAGTATTCAATACACTCGAGCAAGACAATGCAAAAATGAACATATATGATTCCTGCATCACACGGCAATCCATGATCGCAAAATTTCAATGTGTTATCCCGAATACATCACTGGTATCTCTTATGTCTATTTCAATGGTAACTCACAGACTGCTTGACAAGAAATCTCAGGCTCCTTAACTCTCCTCAAAATGTTTCCTTTGGCTTCAAAATCAGGATTCATTCTCTTTTCCTAATATCTACTTTTCTTGCTTTATGTTTAACCCCATAGTTTAATACCCACTATTGTCTTTCTGGTTCTAATCTCCCTTTCAGTAAAGACAAGCAATCCGTTCCATAACATAATGTAGAGGCTGCTTCCATTCTCAAAATATTTTAGTATCATAAGCATACCTATGTCAGACCCTGTCTTCGTCTCTGCAGCACTAGACGCTAGCCACTCAGCTTTTTCTGGTCCTGCCCTGGCTTCTTTCTAGGATAAGACAGAACTCACTGTTGATAAAATTATATATATATATATATATATATATATATATATATGTAGTGAAGAGAAGTCACGCTATGCGATAAGGCTTATACAGGAGGCTTATTGGAAGATGAGAGAGAAGGGACAGAGAAGGCAGAGAGGGGAGCAGACTAGTCCCATGGGGTAAAGAGTGCGGGAGAGAGAGGGAGGTAGACACAGGAGAAGGGGGAGGTTAGGGGTAGGTCCACCTGTTACAAGGAACCATAGCAAATGTGCCCAGAAGTGGCTACAGGTGAAGTGCTCTTAGTGGCTACAGGTGAGGAGGTTTCCTGTCAGGACCCTAAGGACAGGCAGGCCAATGCAGATTCCCAAATACTAACACCAAATAATAACACCCACTTTATTGTTTGTTTGAGCTGGGGACTTTAGCACAATAGGCTGTGCACTGAGTCACATCACTCCTTGTTCGACTGCTTACATTCCACTTAGGTCTTATTCTCAAGCCTTCAGTTTCCCAGACTTTTTCTTCTTACATGGCTTTTCAGATGCTGCATTACCACAGGAACGCAGTGTTTTAACCTGTCCCTCCCAGGCAGTCCTCCCCTTCTCCCCCTCCCTGCGGAACACCTTGTTCAGCAATCAGCATCCTCTTTTCCCTCTCCAGGCGCTGCCCACACAAACTTACTGATCCCTGAACCCAGAACCTGGCAGATGCCGCCCCAGGTCTCTGATGCCACAGAGTTTCTTAGCAGGAACAGAGTTAACCCCATACCAGCAGTTACCTTTCTCTCTGGTTCTTGACCCCCAGCGCCCACTTCCAGTAAAATGCACAACTGCTTAGGAAGACACCCACCAATGCCAACCAGGAGCCATTTGGATTTTAAAGTCTCCGCCTGCGTGACGTCAGAAAGCCTCTTGCAAGTACTCTTAAGCAAGAAGGCTATGCCAGTTCCCAGACAGTGGTGGGAAGTCCTAGGGCAAAAGCTTAGATTTCTAAATCTTGCAGCTGTTGTGCCTCTGGCTAGAATTGTAGTTTTGTCCCTAGCAGCCCTTTTGAGTTTCAGTCTTTCCTAGCCATCAGTGTGTCTCCTCATCTGTATTTGAGACAATCAAGTACTTTTGCAGCAGTGCCCAGTTGTTTTCCATAGTATCTTTTATTGTTGTTTTGTTTTGTAAAATATCCCTGGGCCTGGTGAAATGGCTCCATGGGTAAGAGCACTGCCTGCTCTTCCAAAGAAATGGGTTAAATCCCCAGGACCCATAACTATAACTCTAATTTCAGGAGGTCTGATGCCCTCTTCTGGCCTTGGTGGGCACCAGACACACGTGTGGTATACAGACATACATGTAGGCAAAACACTTTATACATAAAATAAAAATAATAAAGATCTTTTTTAAAAAAATAAAGGCAAATCAAAAGTATTCTTGTACAGTTTTATCAGGACCTAACTTCTCAAAATTCATTTCAACACTCATCTTAGTTTCAAGATGCCTTAAGAAGTACAAAATTTGCTGGTCAGTGGTGGTACATTCCTTTACTCCCAGTACTCAAGAGGCAGAGGCAGGGGGATCTCTGTGAGTTTGAGAAGAGTCTACAGAAGAAATACAAAATCACTTTAGCTAAGACATTTGAATTGGAAGTATTATCTCTGTTTGACCAAGATCTCCCATATTTTGTCATTACAAGGTCAATTAGCAAGACTATTGTAATAGCTATTGCTTATGCATTAACTACTCCTGGATTCTTTTTATAGAAGACTGAAGTGAGAAAGGATTAATGTTCTACGGGTGCTTAAATAAAGCAAGTTTTCACATACTAGTCCTTCTAAAATCATTCCTCATCAAAGAACTCATTGAAACATTTTTTTTGTACAAATTTTAAAAAGTTGAAGTCTACAGTCATCAGGCTGGTAGTCATAGACACACAAAAACCTGACAAGCTTGCTTTCTATGTCTACTTCTGAATGCCACTCAGGATCAAGTGAGATAATTGTATCAGGATTTTAGCTTAGTGATACATGGCGTTAATAAATTAAAATTCATCCTAAGGAATGTAGTGGGAAGAAATGATAATGTAATCAAGTTGAATTTAATTTGCTAGATATTTTATAATGACATTTTAAGTCATAAGCAACTGTAATATACTTTACTATTAGAAACTCTTTTAATTAATGCAGGCCACCTTATTCCCATGTGGTTATGCCGTGGCAGTATCTGTGAAAAATTCTTCAGAGCAGGTAATAGGGATATGTTACATCTCTTTTTATCTTCTTTTTTTTTTCTGAGACAAGCTTGTCTATTTAACAGTCTTGGCTGTGTCCCTTTTTTACCTTTTATGTTAATTCTTTAAAAACAACTACTTCTTTATTTTATTTATTGTATTATGTGTAGTTGGAATTTTCCTTTGGGCCACCAAGAAACTCCCAAATAATTTATTATGAATGCTTCTTATTAATTATAAGTGCTTAGTCTTAGCTTAGGCTCGTCCTGCTAGCTTTTTGAACTTAATTTAACCTGTTTCTATTCATCTACATTTTTCCTTGGGGCTTTTTACCTTTCTTTTATTCTGTATGTCTTGGTTTCCTGCTTCCTCCATGTGTGTCTGATTGGCCACTGGTTTCTCCCTGGTATCTCTTTTTCTTTCTTCCTTTCTAAGCCTAAATTCCTCCTGCTACTCAGTTTCCCTGCCTGCAAGTCCTGCCTATACCTCTTTCTTGCTATTGGCCATTTAGCTTTTTGTTAGACTAATCAGGTGCCTTAGGCAGACAAGGTAAAACAGCAACACATTTTTACATATAATTCAACAAATGCAACACGTCTTTACATAGTTATACAAATATTTTGTAACAATGAAACATCATTTCTCCTTTTACTTTTTTTCTTCAAACCCGCTCTTATATGCCTCCTTGTTCCCTTTCAAATTCATGGATTTTTCATTAATTTTGTTACATGCATATGTGTATGTAACCTGCCCAATCTGTATGTTACTTGTCTGTATGCTGTCAGGGTTATAATTAGGTTGAAGGGAGATAAATACACAGGGAGAAAGGAGAGCAAAATAATAGTATGGATATGTGAAAAAAATCACAAGGATTCATACTGTTAAGTACCTAAGAAACTATAACACACGCATACTTTAATTTAGTATAATGTTATTTGTATGTATGATTCAGGGCTCACCATTTGGTATTGGATAAGCATTCCGTGTACTCTTCCCACAGTAGGACTAAAACTGTTTCTCCACTCCCGGCATTTGTGAGTTCCCTATAGTTCTTTGTGTAGGGCTGGTTGGCCCCTTGTCCCTTATAGATTGCCTCTTGTCCTTATTCAGCTCATACTTAAGCAGCCATGTTAATAAGATTTTATTGGTGTAGATTCTGACATTCCTAGGAGATACAATGTCACAGCAAACTCCATGATGCTCTGGCTCTTATAATCTATGTGTCCCCTCCTTTACAATGTTTCGTGATACTTACGTGTAGTGATATTTCATTTGTATTTTAATAAAGAAAGTTTAGCTGAAGATCAGAGAGTCAGTGGTAGCACACACCTTTAATCACAGTAGCCACACTAGTTTGCCATAGAAACCTGGCGGTGCACGCCTTTAATCCCAGTGGTGCACATCTTTAATCCCCACCTAAAGAATGGAATGCAAGACAGAAGGAGAAAGCTCTCAGACACAGTCTCATCACCCTGTTATTTGATTTCTCTGTTAGATTGCCTTCACATATGCATTTATTTCAGGAAGCATCGACTGTATCAATACCCATGCCACTGCTCACTACTTCCGTGGCCTTAGTTTTAGCTGTTTCTCCCTGTATACACTCCCTCGTCCCTCTATTTCTCTCCTTGCACCTCCCCTCACCAGCCTGTACCTTTCTATTCTATTTCTTCTTTCCTGATGAGATGCTTCTCTCCTCCTTAGTCTGTTACTCTATGCTTAATCTCTGTGATTCTGTATATCCACATGTAAGCTAATACATGCCACATTTGGCTTTCTGTGTCTGGGTACCTCACTCAGGGTGATTTCTCCCCCTAGTTCTACCCATTTACTGTGAATTTAATTCTTTTTAATGGCTGAGTAATATTCATTTGTATAAAGGTTCCAATTTTTATTATCCATTCATATTCATGTCTTGAATATGTTATCCAATTTCTGGGCATTATTAATAGAGCAGCAATGGACATGGTTGAGTAAGCGTCTCTGTGGTAGGATGAAGTTTCCTTTGGGTAAATGCCCAAGAGTGATAGAGCTGGATCACGAGGTAGATCAGTTCCCATCTGTCTAAGGTACATCCACACTCATTTCCATAGTGACTGTATGAGTCTGCACTCTACCAGCAGTGGATGAGTGTACCCCTTATTCTATGTCCTTGCCAGCAGGAACTGTCACTCGTATTATTGATCCTAAGGATTCTGACAGGTGTAAAATGGACTCTCAAAGCAGACTTGGTTTGCATTTCACGAATGACTGAGAATGTTGAACATTTAAGTCTTTCTCAGCCACTTAAGATTCCCTATTGAGAATTCTCTGTTTAAAAATTCCCAGTTTTAATTGAGTCATTTGTTTTCTTGATATCTAGCCTTTTGAGTTCTTTATACATTTTGTTTGAGTTTTTTTGTATAATTTTGGATATTAGCCCTCTATTGGGTGTGTAGTTGATAAAAATATTTACCATTCTGTAAGCTGCCACTTTGTCTGAATGATGGGATCTTTTGTCATGCAGAAGCTTTTCAGTTTCATGAGATCCCATTTATTAATTGTTGAAATTAGTGTCTGTGTTAATAGTGTTCTGCTCAGAAAGTCTTTTCCTATGTCATTGATTTCAGGGATCTTCCCTTCTTTTTCTTCTGTTAGGTTCAAGATATCTGGTTTTAGGTTGAGGTCTGTGTGGGAATTCCTTTCCATTAAATATTTTTTGGGATGTGGGGGTGTGTCAGCAATAGGGTGGCTTCTGTGTGCTGACATGATCTCTTATAAGGGAGAGAATGGTCTCCCATGTATTTCTGGTTTCTTCATCAAAGATCAGGAGTCCGTAGGCACTTGAATTACACCTGACTTCTCAGTGGAAACCATGAAAGCCAGAATGTCTTAGATAGATGTGCTGCCAACACTAAGAGACCATGAAGGCAATCCCAGAGTACTATTCACAGCAAAGCTTGCATTCACCATCAATGGAGAAAAAAGATATTCCAGGACAAAAACAGATTTAAATAATAGGTAGCCACAAACCCAGCCTTACAGAAACTACTAGAAGGCAAAGCACAAACCAAGGAAGCTAAGAACACCCATAATAACACAGACATCTGACAACTCTCCACCACCACAACTCAAAGAAGGGAAACACACACTCTAATAGTAGGTTTCAACACTCCTCTCTCACCAATGGACAGGCTAAACAGACAGAAACTTAATGGAGCAATAAGAGATATCACAGATGTAGTGAAACAAATGAAATTAATAGACATCTATAGAACATTCCACCCAACAGAAAAGAAAATACCTTCTTCTCAGCATCTCATGGAACCTTCTCAAAAATTGATCACATAATCAGTAACAAAGCAAACATTCACAGATACAAAAGAAAATGTAGTAACCAGCTGTGTACTATTGGATTACCATGGAATAATGCTAGAATTCAACAACAATTCTACCCCCAGAATGCCTACAAACTCATGAAAACTGAACAGTCAACTACTCTCCAGAAGATGACATCAGATACCTTAGAATTAGAGATATAAGGGATTGTGAGCTGCCATATGGGTGCTGTTAACTGAACCTTTGTCCTCTGCAAGAGCGGCAAGTGCTCTTAATCATGGATTCATCAACCCAGCCCTAGAAGGTACTTCATTTTTGCCCTTAAACCCAGATGTCATTAGGAAAGATCCTTTTACAGATGGTGCTGAGAAAACTGGGTATGTACCTGTAGAAGAATGAAATCAGGTCGAGTCTCAAACTACATGAAACATTGAAAATAGATCACAGACTTCATGTGAAGACAGGACATGCTGAAACTGCAGGGAAGACACATCAACTATGTCCCGTGTCAACAATCATCCTATGCAGAGGTAGGAACTTCTGAATGGACTGTGACAGCAGAGAACACAACCCAAGGACTGACACATGGATTATAGCAAACTAAAAACCTGCCTAACAATGGAAGGAACCTCACAACTGAAGAGACAGCTTACAGATTTGAGAAATCATTGCCAACTCTGTATCGCATAGGGTTCTATTATGTAAAAACAGCCAAGATTAAACCAAATCCAATCCATACATGAGGTAATGAGGTGAGCAGACAGTCCTCAAAGGAAGAAATAGAAATGGCAAATAATATTTGATGATGGGTTCAACATCCTAAGCCATCAGGGAAAGGTGAAATTAAAATGATTTATACTCTCACCTTACTAGCTCAGAATGACTTTCATCAAGAAAACAGAACAACAGATGCTGGCAGGAATTTGAGGAAAGAGGAAACTTTACTCACTGCTAGTGAGCATAAATTGCAGCTACTGAGGAAATCAGTAAGTAGGTTTGTCAAAAATGAGAAAGTGGTGGGACAGATGTCTCAGGGAAAAGCACTGGCTGCTCTTACAGAGGAACTGGGTTTGGTTCCCAGCACCCACTTGGTGGCTCAGAACCATCTATAACTCCAGTTCCAGGGAATCCCTTTCTGGCCTCCACAGTCACCACGGATGTACACATATATTGCAGGAAAAATATTCACACACATAAAAATAAAAGATAAACAAATCTTTGAGGACGACAACCAAAACTATCACATGATCTGCCTATATGCCTCAGTGATAAAGAGCACTTCTTGTTCTTCCAGAGGACCAGCATTTGATTCCCAACACTCAAACCAGGCAGTTCACAACCACCTGTAACACAAGCCCCAGGAGGGTCTGACATCTCTCATCTCTGTGGTCACACACACACACACACAGACACACACACACATATACACAGATTTAAAAGTAAAAAAATGACATTTGTAGGAAAATGGGTGAAATTTCAATTCAGAATGTTAGCTGAAATAAACTGCATTCAGATAAGCACTATGTTTTCTCTCATATGTGTAGCCTTGATTGAAGTTTCTATGTGTGAGTGGGTCGGTGTCCATGTGTGGATGACTCATGAAACTAGAGAACTGTGAGAGGGAAAAAGAGACCTGAAGGATTAGGGTACAGGAACACTGACAGAAGATAATGCAATATTGTACTGGGAGAGCAGAAATTAGGTTGTTGTGGGCAATGGAAAAACAGCAAGAATGGGACAGAAGGGAGGGCAAGGCAAAGGCCAGAGGGCAGGGTGTGGAAGAAGAAAACATGTGTAAAAATGCCATTATGAAATCTACTACTTTGTAGCTAACTTAATAATCTTGTAATGGGAAATACTTGTTCCTGTAGCCATCGTCCCACTTGAAATGGAGTCCATGGGGCAGGTGTTGTGCTATATTAGTTCAGACATCTATTACAGTACCAGGCATATGGTCATGCGTAAAGCATTTGCTGAGCCAGTTGTTGCCATGCATGCATCTAATTCCAGCATTTAGAGGACCTAGGAAGGCCCAAAGATTCTGGCTAGAGACTCACCTAATCTGAGCAAGACCTTATCTTAAATAATAATTGCCTATTTGCCAAATACATTTTGATAGCAATTATTGAGCTTTGTATATTATGTCTGTCGGTGATTGGTTTGATTTTATTATGATGCCTATAAGTTGTTGTACACGCATATAGTAGCCTCTTGATAATTGTGTTTATGTTCTATGACAACTCTCATGTTTAAAAACCATCTGACCTTTAATTATTTGAAAGCATTCATCTGTAAAATAATTTGTTAATAAATCATTTTGTGAGAGTTAATATTTGATTTTTTTCTGGTTATTTTGACTTTTCCATTTTGATATTTTATTGTTTATGCTGTAATCCCTCTTAATATCTATTTTCTAAAATTTAGAAAGGTTTTTGCTATACATACCAGGGTAACCTTGGACTTGTTATGTAGCTCAGGCTAACCTTGAACTCAAGATTCTCCTCTCAGCTTCCAGAGTGCTGGGATTACTGGCATGCACCACCATGTCTTGCTCAATTATTTTTAAAATAAATTATGTGTCTAGGTGTTTTGTAAACTTTGTACATCATGTGCACACAATGTTCAAGTAGGCCAGAAGAGGGCATCAGATCCAGGGGACTGGAGTTACTGAGGGTTGTGATTGACCAAGCAGGTGCTGGCAATGAACACAGGCCCTTTGGAAGAACAAGTGCTCTTAACTGCTGAGCTACCTCTTCAGCCTCTCGTCAATTATTATGTACATGTATATTTATGCATATAAACATCTTCACTGCATGTAAGCATGTGTGTTGTGTGCTCCTAGATGAGAAGAACTGCAGTTACAGATGGTTTGAGTTTCTGTGTGAGTGCCAGAAATTGAATTCAGGTCCTCTGCAAGAGCAAACAGTTTTCTTAATCACAGAAAAAACCCTCCAGTCCTACATACATATAGTTTTTCTTTTCTTTTATTCTTCTTTTTTTTTTTGAGTCATGAGTTTACATAGCCCAGAACAATGGATTCTCCTGCTTTCCAAATCTGGGATTATAGGTATGTCCTACTGCACAAATATTTAGATCATCAACTCTTTTGGTTTTATGGGACAGGGTTTCTTTGTGTAGGCTTGGCTGTCTTGGAGCTCACTCTGTAGCCCAGGCTGGCCTCTAACGCATAGAGCTCTTCCTGCCTCTGGCTCCTGAGTGCTGGGATTAAAGGCATGTGCTCCCACCACTACCACCACCGGGCTTCATCAACTTTTTCTTCCTTCATTTCTTTTCCTTCCTTCCTTCCTTCCTTCCTTCCTTCCTTCCTTTTTTTCTTTAAAAACTTATTTTTATTTATATGAGTACTCTACCTGCACGTCCAACTTTATGTCAGACGAGGACATGGGATCACACTATAGACAGTTGTGAGCCAGTATGTGGTTACTGGGAACTGAACTCAGCACCTCTGGAAGAGTAAGCAGTGTTCTTAGATGCTGAGCCACCTCTTCAGACCCTCATCAACATTTTCTTATAGACTGATTTTTGTTTAAATTTTTCATGACTCAAACTAACTTGCACTATTACTAAACATAGACCATTTTTCATTTTAAGATTTCCTGGCTGTTATGTATTTTAGATAGGGTCTTCCTATGTGACCCTGCCTGACCTGGAACTTGCAATCCCCCCAGTGTCTGATAAGAAAGTGCTGGAATTGATGATACAAGGCACACTCCTGACCTCTCTTTTATTGAGGAAGGGAAAAGGGTCTTCCTAGTAAAAAGTAGTTGTTTTGTTTTGTTTTGTTCTTTTTGGTGGTACTGGGAATTGAGCCCAGGTCTGAAGCCACATGCTAAGAAAGTACTTTACCACAGGGCCATGTTTGTAGCCCATGTCAAATGCCATAGAAATTGTTAACGGTGAAAACAACTTTGTGTGGATTACTTGAATAGCTATTTTTGTAAAACTGTGGGTTTTACTTATACATTGCTTTTAAAAAAACAATAAAACTGGGTGCTAGTGGCTCACACCTTTAATCCCAGCAAATCCCAGCACTCCTGAGCCAGAGGCAGGCAGATGTCTGTGAGTTCAAGGCCAGCCTGGTCTACAGAGTGAGTTCCACTGACAGCCAGAGCTAGACAGAGAAACCCTGTCTCAGACAAACCAGAATTTAAACCACACTGCAAAATCACTCAAATCAGACAATTTAATACCTTATATAGATGTTGGATATTTTTCTGAATAAATACTTTATCATGGATAGGTCTTGTATCCTTTATTTTTTTAGAACTTGAAAACATACCAAGTTGCATATTAAGAAGGCAATCAAAAACATTTCCTCCTCTGTTCAAGTCTGCATTATTTCAAGGCTATCCATCACACACACACACACACACACATCGTAAGAACAGCATCAAACATTAGTCTTTAAGCTTTAAATAACTAAAGACAATGCATTCCTAAAAGCAGGAGAGCATACCATGAAGTTACAGCAGTTTTAGGTATAAAATATGGGGGGAATGAAATGTACTTCTGTGACAGGGATATATCTCAGTGTTTTGTTCAGCTTGTGCTCAATCCTCAGCACCACAAATAACAAACCAAATTTCCTTGTGCATGACATTATCAACACATATATTCCTTAAAGGTGTGTTTCAGGCCCATAGATCTTCTGTACCAAGTAGTCTAAAGGCCTGTTCAATAACCTAAACACTTTCGTCTCTATTTATGCCCCTATAACTGCTCCCTTTTTTGTACTCCCTTGTTTGCCATTGTGCCTTAAGGGAAAGTTGTCACCGAGTATCAAGAGTTAATATGCATGAAGAACTTAAGAGCAGTTGACCTATATAAACACTCAATAAATATTCAGAACAACTTGTAAAGGAGAGTCTGCCATTATCTCCATTAAAAAAGTGAAAAGTTCTATTTTATATTCTATGTATATTTTGTTTGTATAGGCATAACCACACATGCACGAGAGTGCCTATGGAGGTCACAAAAGGGGCACCAGATCTCCTTGAGCTGGAGTCACAGGCGGTTGTGACCTGCCCAATGTGGGTACTGGGAACTGAATTTGGGTCCTGTGGTAGAATAGGAACGACTCTAAACCACTGAGCAATCTCCCAGTATCTCCACTCTTTTTCTTTCTTTTTTTGGAAGACAGGTTTTTCTGTGTAGCTCTGGTTGTCTTGGAATTTGTCTGTAGACCAGGCTGGCCTCAAACCCAGAGATTAGACTGCCTCCGTTTAATTAAATACGTGCACCACCGCTCAACCTATCCCCATTCTTATACACAAGGGATTCAAAGTACAAAAAGGTGAGGTCATACCCCAGGTCATACAAATAACAGACTGTTTCCTGTCAATCTGTATCAAACTTCCACACCTCCAATCCAGACAACTGCTGATCTAGACTAGACATGTTCTCCAAGGTATGTATATCTAGGTATCACTACATCAAAACTAAGATGTTGTTTGTTCTTCTCATGCTCATCCTTTCATGCATACATTGCTACCTAGAGACTGGCTGCTAGGACAGTCTGAATGCAGCAGCAGAATAGATTCTAACTGTCTTTCATTAGTCAGATATTAAAGGGAACTGACGTTAAAAGGGGAGACCATATTTTGCTGCCCAATGAAATTGTTTTGCATTGGAAATATATTAACTTTATTACATTTATTATTGTGTGTGTGTGTGTGTGTGTGAGAGAGAGAGAGAGAGAGAGAGAGAGAGAGAGAGAGAGAGAGAGAGAGAGACAGAAAGAGAGCGAGCAGCTGGTGGTCAGTAGCTGCTGATGCAGCAGGTTCTCTTCTACCATGTGGGTCTGGGGATTGAAAGCAGGTGTTTGGGTTTGTTGATAAGTGCCTTTACCTGCTGAGTCATCTTGCTTACCCAGATTTTTTTTTAAATTAAAAGCATTGTAGGTGGTGGTGGCACGCACCTTTAATCTGAGCACTTTGGAAGCAGAGAAAGGTATATCCCAAAGTTCGATGCTAACCTGGTCTACAGAGTGAATGCCAGGAAAACTAGGGCTGCATCGAGAAATCTTGTCTCCAAAACAAACCAAAACAAACAAAGAAGCAAATAAATAAATAAAACCATTTTAGTTTTGAAACCTTATAATAAGATTGTTATTTTAAATTGAGTTTATATTGACATTTTCTTAGTTTAATTGCTAATATAATTAATACTGCCAGACTTAGACAGTAAAACCAAAGCTCTCTGAAGGAATTACTAACCTTTGGAGAGTGAGCGACTCAAGTGTGGAACTAGAGAAGACCCGCTTTCACCATCTGATTCTACAGTTTCTGAGAACTAGGTACAGAACATGGCAGCATGCAGCTGAGATCCATAGTTGGAGGCACTTACGCTTGACGGGTATAAAGGTCTGGTTCGTGGAGGTCCTGAGATCTTAATTCCTGTGTGGAGAGGCAGCCAGCACCACCGGTGGAAATGGAACTGCGCTTCATGCTCAGAACCTAATTTATGATTTCAATATCAGAAAAATGTTCCAGATGCAAGTGGATCATTAAGCAATAATTGTCACTTTTATTCTGAAGTAGAAGAGTAACTAAGTTTATTCCTTTACGATAGTATTTTCCCTGTGTGCTGTATTTGTTTGTCATGTATACTTAAGTCCTCACTAAAGATAACACCTATGCAACTTCAAGTATTCAATACACTCGAGCAAGACAATGCAAAAATGAACATATATGATTCCTGCATCACACGGCAATCCATGATCGCAAAATTTCAATGTGTTATCCCGAATACATCACTGGTATCTCTTATGTCTATTTCAATGGTAACTCACAGACTGCTTGACAAGAAATCTCAGGCTCCTTAACTCTCCTCAAAATGTTTCCTTTGGCTTCAAAATCAGGATTCATTCTCTTTTCCTAATATCTACTTTTCTTGCTTTATGTTTAACCCCATAGTTTAATACCCACTATTGTCTTTCTGGTTCTAATCTCCATTTCAGTAAAGACAAGCAATCCGTTCCATAACATAATGTAGAGGCTGCTTCCATTCTCAAAATATTTTAGTATCATAAGCATACCTATGTCAGACCCTGTCTTCGTCTCTGCAGCACTAGACGCTAGCCACTCAGCTTTTTCTGGTCCTGCCCTGGCTTCTTTCTAGGATAAGACAGAACTCACTGTTGACAAAATTATATATATATATATATATATATATATATATATATATATATATGTAGTGAAGAGAAGTCACGCTATGCGATAAGGCTTATACAGGAGGCTTATTGGAAGATGAGAGAGAAGGGACAGAGAAGGCAGAGAGGGGAGCAGACTAGTCCCATGGGGTAAAAAGTGCGGGAGAGAGAGGGAGGTAGACACAGGAGAAGGGGGAGGTTAGGGGTAGGTCCACCTGTTACAAGGAACCATAGCAAATGTGCCCAGAAGTGGCTACAGGTGAAGTGCTCTTAGTGGCTACAGGTGAGGAGGTTTCCTGTCAGGACCCTAAGGACAGGCAGGCCAATGCAGATTCCCAAATACTAACACCAAATAATAACACCCACTTTATTGTTTGTTTGAGCTGGGGACTTTAGCACAATAGGCTGTGCACTGAGTCACATCACTCCTTGTTCGACTGCTTACATTCCACTTAGGTCTTATTCTCAAGCCTTCAGTTTCCCAGACTTTTTCTTCTTACATGGCTTTTCAGATGCTGCATTACCACAAGAACGCAGTGTTTTAACCTGTCCCTCCCAGGCAGTCCTCCCCTTCTCCCCCTCCCTGCGGAACACCTTGGTCAGCAATCAGCATCCTCTTTTCCCTCTCCAGGCGCTGCCCACACAAACTTACTGATCCCTGAACCCAGAACCTGGCAGATGCCGCCCCAGGTCTCTGATGCCACAGAGTTTCTTAGCAGGAACAGAGTTAACCCCATACCAGCAGTTACCTTTCTCTCTGGTTCTTGACCCCCAGCGCCCACTTCCAGTAAAATGCACAACTGCTTAGGAAGACACCCACCAATGCCAACCAGGAGCCATTTGGATTTTAAAGTCTCCGCCTGCGTGACGTCAGAAAGCCTCTTGCGAGTACTCTTAAGCAAGAAGGCTATGCCAGTTCCCAGACAGTGGTGGGAAGTCCTAGGGCAAAAGCTTAGATTTCTAAATCTTGCAGCTGTTGTGCCTCTGGCTAGAATTGTAGTTTTGTCCCTAGCAGCCCTTTTGAGTTTCAGTCTTTCCTAGCCATCAGTGTGTCTCCTCATCTGTATTTGAGACAATCAAGTACTTTTGCAGCAGTGCCCAGTTGTTTTCCATAGTATCTTTTATTGTTGTTTTGTTTTGTAAAATATCCCTGGGCCTGGTGAAATGGCTCCATGGGTAAGAGCACTGCCTGCTCTTCCAAAGAAATGGGTTAAATCCCCAGGACCCATAACTATAACTCTAATTTCAGGAGGTCTGATGCCCTCTTCTGGCCTTGGTGGGCACCAGACACACGTGTGGTATACAGACATACATGTAGGCAAAACACTTTATACATAAAATAAAAATAATAAAGATCTTTTTTAAAAAAATAAAGGCAAATCAAAAGTATTCTTGTACAGTTTTATCAGGACCTAACTTCTCAAAATTCATTTCAACACTCATCTTAGTTTCAAGATGCCTTAAGAAGTACAAAATTTGCTGGTCAGTGGTGGTACATTCCTTTACTCCCAGTACTCAAGAGGCAGAGGCAGGGGGATCTCTGTGAGTTTGAGAAGAGTCTACAGAAGAAATACAAAATCACTTTAGCTAAGACATTTGAATTGGAAGTATTATCTCTGTTTGACCAAGATCTCCCATATTTTGTCATTACAAGGTCAATTAGCAAGACTATTGTAATAGCTATTGCTTATGCATTAACTACTCCTGGATTCTTTTTATAGAAGACTGAAGTGAGAAAGGATTAATGTTCTACGGGTGCTTAAATAAAGCAAGTTTTCACATACTAGTCCTTCTAAAATCATTCCTCATCAAAGAACTCATTGAAACATTTTTTTTGTACAAATTTTAAAAAGTTGAAGTCTACAGTCATCAGGCTGGTAGTCATAGACACACAAAAACCTGACAAGCTTGCTTTCTATGTCTACTTCTGAATGCCACTCAGGATCAAGTGAGATAATTGTATCAGGATTTTAGCTTAGTGATACATGGCGTTAATAAATTAAAATTCATCCTAAGGAATGTAGTGGGAAGAAATGATAATGTAATCAAGTTGAATTTAATTTGCTAGATATTTTATAATGACATTTTAAGTCATAAGCAACTGTAATATACTTTACTATTAGAAACTCTTTTAATTAATGCAGGCCACCTTATTCCCATGTGGTTATGCCGTGGCAGTATCTGTGAAAAATTCTTCAGAGCAGGTAATAGGGATATGTTACATCTCTTTTTATCTTCTTTTTTTTTTCTGAGACAAGCTTGTCTATTTAACAGTCTTGGCTGTGTCCCTTTTTTACCTTTTATGTTAATTCTTTAAAAACAACTACTTCTTTATTTTATTTATTGTATTATGTGTAGTTGGAATTTTCCTTTGGGCCACCAAGAAACTCCCAAATAATTTATTATGAATGCTTCTTATTAATTATAAGTGCTTAGTCTTAGCTTAGGCTCGTCCTGCTAGCTCTTTGAACTTAATTTAACCTGTTTCTATTCATCTACATTTTTCCTTGGGGCTTTTTACCTTTCTTTTATTCTGTATGTCTTGGTTTCCTGCTTCCTCCATGTGTGTCTGATTGGCCACTGGTTTCTCCCTGGTATCTCTTTTTCTTTCTTCCTTTCTAAGCCTAAATTCCTCCTGCTACTCAGTTTCCCTGCCTGCAAGTCCTGCCTATACCTCTTTCTTGCTATTGGCCATTTAGCTTTTTGTTAGACTAATCAGGTGCCTTAGGCAGACAAGGTAAAACAGCAACACATTTTTACATATAATTCAACAAATGCAACACGTCTTTACATAGTTATACAAATATTTTGTAACAATGAAACATCATTTCTCCTTTTACTTTTTTTCTTCAAACACGCTCTTATATGCCTCCTTGTTCCCTTTCAAATTCATGGATTTTTCATTAATTTTGTTACATGCATATGTGTATGTAACATGCCCAATCTGTATGTTACTTGTCTGTATGCTGTCAGGGTTATAATTAGGTTGAAGGGAGATAAATACACAGGGAGAAAGGAGAGCAAAATAATAGTATGGATATGTGAAAAAAATCACAAGGATTCATACTGTTAAGTACCTAAGAAACTATAACACACGCATACTTTAATTTAGTATAATGTTATTTGTATGTATGATTCAGGGCTCACCATTTGGTATTGGATAAGCATTCCGTGTACTCTTCCCACAGTAGGACTAAAACTGTTTCTCCACTCCCGGCATTTGTGAGTTCCCTATAGTTCTTTGTGTAGGGCTGGTTGGCCCCTTGTCCCTTATAGATTGCCTCTTGTCCTTATTCAGCTCATACTTAAGCAGCCATGTTAATAAGATTTTATTGGTGTAGATTCTGACATTCCTAGGAGATACAATGTCACAGCAAACTCCATGATGCTCTGGCTCTTATAATCTATGTGTCCCCTCCTTTACAATGTTTCGTGATACTTACGTGTAGTGATATTTCATTTGTATTTTAATAAAGAAAGTTTAGCTGAAGATCAGAGAGTCAGTGGTAGCACATACCTTTAATCACAGTAGCCACACTAGTTTGCCATAGAAACCTGGCGGTGCACGCCTTTAATCCCAGTGGTGCACATCTTTAATCCCCACCTAAAGAATGGAATCAAGACAGAAGGAGAAAGCTCTCAGACACAGTCTCATCACCCTGTTATTTGATTTCTCTGTTAGATTGCCTTCACATATGCATTTATTTCAGGAAGCATCGACTGTATCAATACCCATGCCACTGCTCACTACTTCCGTGGCCTTAGTTTTAGCTGTTTCTCCCTGTATACACTCCCTCGTCCCTCTATTTCTCTCCGTGCACCTCCCCTCACCAGCCTGTACCTTTCTATTCTATTTCTTCTTTCCTGATGAGATGCTTCTCTCCTCCTTAGTCTGTTACTCTATGCTTAATCTCTGTGATTCTGTATATCCACATGTAAGCTAATACATGCCACATTTGGCTTTCTGTGTCTGGGTACCTCACTCAGGGTGATTTCTCCCCCTAGTTCTACCCATTTACTGTGAATTTAATTCTTTTTAATGGCTGAGTAATATTCATTTGTATAAAGGTTCCAATTTTTATTATCCATTCATATTCATGTCTTGAATATGTTATCCAATTTCTGGGCATTATTAATAGAGCAGCAATGGACATGGTTGAGTAAGCGTCTCTGTGGTAGGATGAAGTTTCCTTTGGGTAAATGCCCAAGAGTGATAGAGCTGGATCACGAGGTAGATCAGTTCCCATCTCTCTAAGGTAAATCCACACTCATTTCCATAGTGACTGTATGAGTCTGCACTCCTACCAGCAGTGGATGAGTGTACCCCTTATTCTATGTCCTTGCCAGCAGGAACTGTCACTCGTATTATTGATCCTAGGGATTCTGACAGGTGTAAAATGGACTCTCAAAGCAGACTTGGTTTGCATTTCACGAATGACTGAGAATGTTGAACATTTAAGTCTTTCTCAGCCACTTAAGATTCCCTATTGAGAATTCTCTGTTTAAAAATTCCCAGTTTTAATTGAGTCATTTGTTTTCTTGATATCTAGCCTTTTGAGTTCTTTATACATTTTGTTTGAGTTTTTTTTGTATAATTTTGGATATTAGCCCTCTATTGGGTGTGTAGTTGATAAAAAAAATTTTACCATTCTGTAAGCTGCCACTTTGTCTGAATGATGGGATCTTTTGTCATGCAGAAGCTTTTCAGTTTCATGAGATCCCATTTATTAATTGTTGAAATTAGTGTCTGTGTTAATAGTGTTCTGCTCAGAAAGTCTTTTCCTATGTCATTGATTTCAGGGATCTTCCCTTCTTTTTCTTCTGTTAGGTTCAAGATATCTGGTTTTAGGTTGAGGTCTGTGTGGGAATTCCTTTCCATTAAATATTTTTTGGGATGTGGGGGTGTGTCAGCAATAGGGTGGCTTCTGTGTGCTGACATGATCTCTTATAAGGGAGAGAATGGTCTCCCATGTATTTCTGGTTTCTTCATCAAAGATCAGGAGTCCGTAGGCACTTGAATTACACCTGACTTCTCAGTGGAAACCATGAAAGCCAGAATGTCTTAGATAGATGTGCTGCCAACACTAAGAGACCATGAAGGCAATCCCAGAGTACTATTCGCAGCAAAGCTTGCATTCACCATCAATGGAGAAAAAAGATATTCCAGGACAAAAACAGATTTAAATAATAGGTAGCCACAAACCCAGCCTTACAGAAACTACTAGAAGGCAAAGCACAAACCAAGGAAGCTAAGAACACCCATAATAACACAGACATCTGACAACTCTCCACCACCACAACTCAAAGAAGGGAAACACACACTCTAATAGTAGGTTTCAACACTCCTCTCTCACCAATGGACAGGCTAAACAGACAGAAACTTAATGGAGCAATAAGAGATATCACAGATGTAGTGAAACAAATGAAATTAATAGACATCTATAGAACATTCCACCCAACAGAAAAGAAAATACCTTCTTCTCAGCATCTCATGGAACCTTCTCAAAAATTGATCACATAATCAGTAACAAAGCAAACATTCACAGATACAAAAGAAAATGTAGTAACCAGCTGTGTACTATTGGATTACCATGGAATAATGCTAGAATTCAACAACAATTCTACCCCCAGAATGCCTACAAACTCATGAAAACTGAACAGTCAACTACTCTCCAGAAGATGACATCAGATACCTTAGAATTAGAGATATAAGGGATTGTGAGCTGCCATATGGGTGCTGTTAACTGAACCTTTGTCCTCTGCAAGAGCGGCAAGTGCTCTTAATCATGGATTCATCAACCCAGCCCTAGAAGGTACTTCATTTTTTCCCTTAAACCCAGATGTCATTAGGAAATATACTTTTACAGATGGTGCTGAGAAAACTGGGTATGTACCTGTAGAAGAATGAAATCAGGTCGAGTCTCAAACTACATGAAACATTGAAAATAGATCACAGACTTCATGTGAAGACAGGACATGCTGAAACTGCAGGGAAGACACATCAACTATGTCCCGTGTCAACAATCATCCTATGCAGAGGTAGGAACTTCTGAATGGACTGTGACAGCAGAGAACACAACCCAAGGACTGACACATGGATTATGGCAAACTAAAAACCCGCCTAACAATGGAAGGAACCTCACAACTGAAGAGACAGCTTACAGATTTGAGAAATCATTGCCAACTCTGTATCGCATAGGGTTCTATTATGTAAAAACAGCCAAGATTAAACCAAATCCAATCCATACATGAGGTAATGAGGTGAGCAGACAGTCCTCAAAGGAAGAAATAGAAATGGCAAATAATATTTGATGATGGGTTCAACATCCTAAGCCATCAGGGAAAGGTGAAATTAAAATGATTTATACTGTCACCTTACTAGCTCAGAATGACTTTCATCAAGAAAACAGAACAACAGATGCTGGCAGGAATTTGAGGAAAGAGGAAACTTTACTCACTGCTAGTGAGCATAAATTGCAGCTACTGAGGAAATCAGTAAGTAGGTTTGTCAAAAATGAGAAAGTGGTGGGACAGATGTCTCAGGGAAAAGCACTGGCTGCTCTTACAGAGGAACTGGGTTTGGTTCCCAGCACCCACTTGGTGGCTCAGAACCATCTATAACTCCAGTTCCAGGGAATCCCTTTCTGGCCTCCACAGTCACCACGGATGTACACATATATTGCAGGAAAAATATTCACACACATAAAAATAAAAGATAAACAAATCTTTGAGGACGACAACCAAAACTATCACATGATCTGCCTATATGCCTCAGTGATAAAGAGCACTTCTTGTTCTTCCAGAGGACCAGCATTTGATTCCCAACACTCAAACCAGGCAGTTCACAACCACCTGTAACACAAGCCCCAGGAGGGTCTGACATCTCTCATCTCTGTGGTCACACACACACACACACACACACAGAGATTTATTTGGACTGCTCTTCAGTATCGAGAGGGAGGGGGAATGGTGTGGGGGGAGGAGAAGAGGAGTGGGGATAGGGGGAGGGGAGTGGGGGGAGGGGGCAATATTTGGGAGGAGGGGAGGGAAATGGGAAACGGGGAGCAGGTGGAAATTTTAATTAAAAAAGAATAAAAAATAAAAAAAAAAAAAAAAAAAAAAAAAAAGTAAAAAAATGTAAAAAAATGACATTTGTAGGAAAATGGGTGAAATTTCAATTCAGAATGTTAGCTGAAATAAACTGCGTTCAGATAAGCACTATGTTTTCTCTCATGTGTGTAGCCTTGATTGAAGTTTCTATGTGTGAGTGGGTCGGTGTCCATGTGTGGATGACTCATGAAACTAGAGAACTGTGAGAGGGAAAAAGAGACCTGAAGGATTAGGGTACAGGAACACTGACAGAAGATAATGCAATATTGTACTGGGAGAGCAGAAATTAGGTTGTTGTGGGCAATGGAAAAACAGCAAGAATGGGACAGAAGGGAGGGCAAGGCAAAGGCCAGAGGGCAGGGTGTGGAAGAAGAAAACATGTGTAAAAATGCCATTATGAAATCTACTACTTTGTAGCTAACTTAATAATCTTGTAATGGGAAATACTTGTTCCTGTAGCCATCGTCCCACTTGAAATGGAGTCCATGGGGCAGGTGTTGTGCTATATTAGTTCAGACATCTATTACAGTACCAGGCATATGGTCATGCGTAAAGCATTTGCTGAGCCAGTTGTTGCCATGCATGCATCTAATTCCAGCATTTAGAGGACCTAGGAAGGCCCAAAGATTCTGGCTAGAGACTCACCCTATCTGAGCAAGACCTTATCTTAAATAATAATTGCCTATTTGCCAAATACATTTTGATAGCAATTACTGAGCTTTGTATATTATGTCTGTCGGTGATTGGTTTGATTTTATTATGATGCCTATAAGTTGTTGTACACGCATATAGTAGCCTCTTGATAATTGTGTTTATGTTCTATGACAACTCTCATGTTTAAAAACCATCTGACCTTTAATTATTTGAAAGCATTCATCTGTAAAATAATTTGTTAATAAATCATTTTGTGAGAGTTAATATTTGATTTTTTTCTGGTTATTTTGACTTTTCCATTTTGATATTTTATTGTTTATGCTGTAATCCCTCTTAATATCTATTTTCTAAAATTTAGAAAGGTTTTTGCTATACATACCAGGGTAACCTTGGACTTGTTATGTAGCTCAGGCTAACCTTGAACTCAAGATTCTCCTCTCAGCTTCCAGAGTGCTGGGATTACTGGCATGCACCACCATGTCTTGCTCAATTATTTTTAAAATAAATTATGTGTCTAGGTGTTTTGTAAACTTTGTACATCATGTGCACACAATGTTCAAGTAGGCCAGAAGAGGGCATCAGATCCAGGGGACTGGAGTTACTGAGGGTTGTGATTGACCAAGCAGGTGCTGGCAATGAACACAGGCCCTTTGGAAGAACAAGTGCTCTTAACTGCTGAGCTACCTCTTCAGCCTCTCGTCAATTATTATGTACATGTATATTTATGCATATAAACATCTTCACTGCATGTAAGCATGTGTGTTGTGTGCTCCTAGATGAGAAGAACTGCAGTTACAGATGGTTTGAGTTTCTGTGTGAGTGCCAGAAATTGAATTCAGGTCCTCTGCAAGAGCAAACAGTTTTCTTAATCACAGAAAAAACCCTCCAGTCCTACATACATATAGTTTTTCTTTTCTTTTATTCTTCTTTTTTTTTTTTGAGTCATGAGTTTACATAGCCCAGAACAATGGATTCTCCTGCTTTCCAAATCTGGGATTATAGGTATGTCCTACTGCACAAATATTTAGATCATCAACTCTTTTGGTTTTATGGGACAGGGTTTCTTTGTGTAGGCTTGGCTGTCTTGGAGCTCACTCTGTAGCCCAGGCTGGCCTCTAACGCATAGAGCTCTTCCTGCCTCTGGCTCCTGAGTGCTGGGATTAAAGGCATGTGCTCCCACCACTACCACCACCGGGCTTCATCAATTTTTCTTCCTTCATTTCTTTTCCTTCCTTCCTTCCTTCCTTCCTTCCTTCCTTCCTTCCTTCCTTCCTTCCTTCCTTCCTTTTTTTCTTTAAAAACTTATTTTTATTTATATGAGTACTCTACCTGCACGTCCAACTTTATGTCAGACGAGGACATGGGATCACACTATAGACAGTTGTGAGCCAGTATGTGGTTACTGGGAACTGAACTCAGCACCTCTGGAAGAGTAAGCAGTGTTCTTAGATGCTGAGCCACCTCTTCAGACCCTCATCAACATTTTCTTATAGACTGATTTTTGTTTAAATTTTTCATGACTCAAACTAACTTGCACTATTACTAAACATAGACCATTTTTCATTTTAAGATTTCCTGGCTGTTATGTATTTTAGATAGGGTCTTACTATGTGACCCTGCCTGACCTGGAACTTGCAATCCCCCCAGTGTCTGATAAGAAAGTGCTGGAATTGATGATACAAGGCACACTCCTGACCTCTCTTTTATTGAGGAAGGGAAAAGGGTCTTCCTAGTAAAAAGTAGTTGTTTTGTTTTGTTTTGTTCTTTTTGGTGGTACTGGGAATTGAGCCCAGGTCTGAAGCCACATGCTAAGAAAGTACTTTACCACAGGGCCATGTTTGTAGCCCATGTCAAATGCCATAGAAATTGTTAACGGTGAAAACAACTTTGTGTGGATTACTTGAATAGCTATTTTTGTAAAACTGTGGGTTTTACTTATACATTGCTTTTAAAAAAACAATAAAACTGGGTGCTAGTGGCTCACACCTTTAATCCCAGCAAATCCCAGCACTCCTGAGCCAGAGGCAGGCAGATGTCTGTGAGTTCAAGGCCAGCCTGGTCTACAGAGTGAGTTCCACTGACAGCCAGAGCTAGACAGAGAAACCCTGTCTCAGACAAACCAGAATTTAAACCACACTGCAAAATCACTCAAATCAGACAATTTAATACCTTATATAGATGTTGGATATTTTTCTGAATAAATACTTTATCATGGATAGGTCTTGTATCCTTTATTTTTTTAGAACTTGAAAACATACCAAGTTGCATATTAAGAAGGCAATCAAAAACATTTCCTCCTCTGTTCAAGTCTGCATTATTTCAAGGCTATCCATCACACACACACACACACACACACACACACACATCGTAAGAACAGCATCAAACATTAGTCTTTAAGCTTTAAATAACTAAAGACAATGCATTCCTAAAAGCAGGAGAGCATACCATGAAGTTACAGCAGTTTTAGGTATAAAATATGGGGGGAATGAAATGTACTTCTGTGACAGGGATATATCTCAGTGTTTTGTTCAGCTTGTGCTCAATCCTCAGCACCACAAATAACAAACCAAATTTCCTTGTGCATGACATTATCAACACATATATTCCTTAAAGGTGTGTTTCAGGCCCATAGATCTTCTGTACCAAGTAGTCTAAAGGCCTGTTCAATAACCTAAACACTTTCGTCTCTATTTATGCCCCTATAACTGCTCCCTTTTTTGTACTCCCTTGTTTGCCATTGTGCCTTAAGGGAAAGTTGTCACCGAGTATCAAGAGTTAATATGCATGAAGAACTTAAGAGCAGTTGACCTATATAAACACTCAATAAATATTCAGAACAACTTGTAAAGGAGAGTCTGCCATTATCTCCATTAAAAAAGTGAAAAGTTCTATTTTATATTCTATGTATATTTTGTTTGTATAGGCATAACCACACATGCACGAGAGTGCCTATGGAGGTCACAAAAGGGGCACCAGATCTCCTTGAGCTGGAGTCACAGGCGGTTGTGACCTGCCCAATGTGGGTACTGGGAACTGAATTTGGGTCCTGTGGTAGAATAGGAACGACTCTAAACCACTGAGCAATCTCCCAGTATCTCCACTCTTTTTCTTTCTTTTTTTGGAAGACAGGTTTATCTGTGTAGCTCTGGTTGTCTTGGAATTTGTCTGTAGACCAGGCTGGCCTCAAACCCAGAGTTTAGACTGCCTCCGTTTAATTAAATACGTGCACCACCGCTCAACCTATCCCCATTCTTATACACAAGGGATTCAAAGTACAAAAAGGTGAGGTCATACCCCAGGTCATACAAATAACAGACTGTTTCCTGTCAATCTGTATCAAACTTCCACACCTCCAATCCAGACAACTGCTGATCTAGACTAGACATGTTCTCCAAGGTATGTATATCTAGGTATCACTACATCAAAACTAAGATGTTGTTTGTTCTTCTCATGCTCATCCTTTCATGCATACATTGCTACCTAGAGACTGGCTGCTAGGACAGTCTGAATGCAGCAGCAGAATAGATTCTAACTGTCTTTCATTAGTCAGATATTAAAGGGATCTGACGTTAAAAGGGGAGACCATGTTTTGCTGCCCAATGAAATTGTTTTGCATTGGAAATATTTTAACTTTATTACATTTATTATTGTGTGTGTGTGTGTGTGAGAGAGAGAGAGAGAGAGAGAGAGAGAGAGAGAGAGAGAGAGAGAGAGAGAGAGAGAAGAGAGCGAGCAGCTGGTGGTCAGTAGCTGCTGATGCAGCAGGTTCTCTTCTACCATGTGGGTCTGGGGATTGAAAGCAGGTGTTTGGGTTTGTTGATAAGTGCCTTTACCTGCTGAGTCATCTTGCTTACCCAGATTTTTTTTTAAATTAAAAGCATTGTAGGTGGTGGTGGCACGCACCTTTAATCTGAGCACTTTGGAAGCAGAGAAAGGTATATCCCAAAGTTCGATGCTAACCTGGTCTACAGAGTGAATGCCAGGAAAACTAGGGCTGCATCGAGAAATCTTGTCTCCAAAACAAACCAAAACAAACAAAGAAGCAAATAAATAAATAAAACCATTTTAGTTTTGAAACCTTATAATAAGATTGTTATTTTAAATTGAGTTTATATTGACATTTTCTTAGTTTAATTGCTAATATAATTAATACTGCCAGACTTAGACAGTAAAACCAAAGCTCTCTGAAGGAATTACTAACCTTTGGAGAGTGAGCGACTCAAGTGTGGAACTAGAGAAGACCCGCTTTCACCATCTGATTCTACAGTTTCTGAGAACTAGGTACAGAACATGGCAGCATGCAGCTGAGATCCATAGTTGGAGGCACTTACGCTTGACGGGTATAAAGGTCTGGTTCGTGGAGGTCCTGAGATCTTAATTCCTGTGTGGAGAGGCAGCCAGCACCACCGGTGGAAATGGAACTGCGCTTCATGCTCAGAACCTAATTTATGATTTCAATATCAGAAAAATGTTCCAGATGCAAGTGGATCATTAAGCAATAATTGTCACTTTTATTCTGAAGTAGAAGAGTAACTAAGTTTATTCCTTTACGATAGTATTTTCCCTGTGTGCTGTATTTGTTTGTCATGTATACTTAAGTCCTCACTAAAGATAACACCTATGCAACTTCAAGTATTCAATACACTCGAGCAAGACAATGCAAAAATGAACATATATGATTCCTGCATCACACGGCAATCCATGATCGCAAAATTTCAATGTGTTATCCCGAATACATCACTGGTATCTCTTATGTCTATTTCAATGGTAACTCACAGACTGCTTGACAAGAAATCTCAGGCTCCTTAACTCTCCTCAAAATGTTTCCTTTGGCTTCAAAATCAGGATTCATTCTCTTTTCCTAATATCTACTTTTCTTGCTTTATGTTTAACCCCATAGTTTAATACCCACTATTGTCTTTCTGGTTCTAATCTCCCTTTCAGTAAAGACAAGCAATCCGTTCCATAACATAATGTAGAGGCTGCTTCCATTCTCAAAATATTTTAGTATCATAAGCATACCTATGTCAGACCCTGTCTTCGTCTCTGCAGCACTAGACGCTAGCCACTCAGCTTTTTCTGGTCCTGCCCTGGCTTCTTTCTAGGATAAGACAGAACTCACTGTTGACAAAATTATATATATATATATATATATATATATATATATATATATATATGTAGTGAAGAGAAGTCACGCTATGCGATAAGGCTTATACAGGAGGCTTATTGGAAGATGAGAGAGAAGGGACAGAGAAGGCAGAGAGGGGAGCAGACTAGTCCCATGGGGTAAAGAGTGCGGGAGAGAGAGGGAGGTAGACACAGGAGAAGGGGGAGGTTAGGGGTAGGTCCACCTGTTACAAGGAACCATAGCAAATGTGCCCAGAAGTGGCTACAGGTGAAGTGCTCTTAGTGGCTACAGGTGAGGAGGTTTCCTGTCAGGACCCTAAGGACAGGCAGGCCAATGCAGATTCCCAAATACTAACACCAAATAATAACACCCACTTTATTGTTTGTTTGAGCTGGGGACTTTAGCACAATAGGCTGTGCACTGAGTCACATCACTCCTTGTTCGACTGCTTACATTCCACTTAGGTCTTATTCTCAAGCCTTCAGTTTCCCAGACTTTTTCTTCTTACATGGCTTTTCAGATGCTGCATTACCACAAGAACGCAGTGTTTTAACCTGTCCCTCCCAGGCAGTCCTCCCCTTCTCCCCCTCCCTGCGGAACACCTTGGTCAGCAATCAGCATCCTCTTTTCCCTCTCCAGGCGCTGCCCACACAAACTTACTGATCCCTGAACCCAGAACCTGGCAGATGCCGCCCCAGGTCTCTGATGCCACAGAGTTTCTTAGCAGGAACAGAGTTAACCCCATACCAGCAGTTACCTTTCTCTCTGGTTCTTGACCCCCAGCGCCCACTTCCAGTAAAATGCACAACTGCTTAGGAAGACACCCACCAATGCCAACCAGGAGCCATTTGGATTTTAAAGTCTCCGCCTGCGTGACGTCAGAAAGCCTCTTGCGAGTACTCTTAAGCAAGAAGGCTATGCCAGTTCCCAGACAGTGGTGGGAAGTCCTAGGGCAAAAGCTTAGATTTCTAAATCTTGCAGCTGTTGTGCCTCTGGCTAGAATTGTAGTTTTGTCCCTAGCAGCCCTTTTGAGTTTCAGTCTTTCCTAGCCATCAGTGTGTCTCCTCATCTGTATTTGAGACAATCAAGTACTTTTGCAGCAGTGCCCAGTTGTTTTCCATAGTATCTTTTATTGTTGTTTTGTTTTGTAAAATATCCCTGGGCCTGGTGAAATGGCTCCATGGGTAAGAGCACTGCCTGCTCTTCCAAAGAAATGGGTTAAATCCCCAGGACCCATAACTATAACTCTAATTTCAGGAGGTCTGATGCCCTCTTCTGGCCTTGGTGGGCACCAGACACACGTGTGGTATACAGACATACATGTAGGCAAAACACTTTATACATAAAATAAAAATAATAAAGATCTTTTTTAAAAAAATAAAGGCAAATCAAAAGTATTCTTGTACAGTTTTATCAGGACCTAACTTCTCAAAATTCATTTCAACACTCATCTTAGTTTCAAGATGCCTTAAGAAGTACAAAATTTGCTGGTCAGTGGTGGTACATTCCTTTACTCCCAGTACTCAAGAGGCAGAGGCAGGGGGATCTCTGTGAGTTTGAGAAGAGTCTACAGAAGAAATACAAAATCACTTTAGCTAAGACATTTGAATTGGAAGTATTATCTCTGTTTGACCAAGATCTCCCATATTTTGTCATTACAAGGTCAATTAGCAAGACTATTGTAATAGCTATTGCTTATGCATTAACTACTCCTGGATTCTTTTTATAGAAGACTGAAGTGAGAAAGGATTAATGTTCTACGGGTGCTTAAATAAAGCAAGTTTTCACATACTAGTCCTTCTAAAATCATTCCTCATCAAAGAACTCATTGAAACATTTTTTTTGTACAAATTTTAAAAAGTTGAAGTCTACAGTCATCAGGCTGGTAGTCATAGACACACAAAAACCTGACAAGCTTGCTTTCTATGTCTACTTCTGAATGCCACTCAGGATCAAGTGAGATAATTGTATCAGGATTTTAGCTTAGTGATACATGGCGTTAATAAATTAAAATTCATCCTAAGGAATGTAGTGGGAAGAAATGATAATGTAATCAAGTTGAATTTAATTTGCTAGATATTTTATAATGACATTTTAAGTCATAAGCAACTGTAATATACTTTACTATTAGAAACTCTTTTAATTAATGCAGGCCACCTTATTCCCATGTGGTTATGCCGTGGCAGTATCTGTGAAAAATTCTTCAGAGCAGGTAATAGGGATATGTTACATCTCTTTTTATCTTCTTTTTTTTTTCTGAGACAAGCTTGTCTATTTAACAGTCTTGGCTGTGTCCCTTTTTTACCTTTTATGTTAATTCTTTAAAAACAACTACTTCTTTATTTTATTTATTGTATTATGTGTAGTTGGAATTTTCCTTTGGGCCACCAAGAAACTCCCAAATAATTTATTATGAATGCTTCTTATTAATTATAAGTGCTTAGTCTTAGCTTAGGCTCATCCTGCTAGCTCTTTGAACTTAATTTAACCTGTTTCTATTCATCTACATTTTTCCTTGGGGCTTTTTACCTTTCTTTTATTCTGTATGTCTTGGTTTCCTGCTTCCTCCATGTGTGTCTGATTGGCCACTGGTTTCTCCCTGGTATCTCTTTTTCTTTCTTCCTTTCTAAGCCTAAATTCCTCCTGCTACTCAGTTTCCCTGCCTGCAAGTCCTGCCTATACCTCTTTCTTGCTATTGGCCATTTAGCTTTTTGTTAGACTAATCAGGTGCCTTAGGCAGACAAGGTAAAACAGCAACACATTTTTACATATAATTCAACAAATGCAACACGTCTTTACATAGTTATACAAATATTTTGTAACAATGAAACATCATTTCTCCTTTTACTTTTTTTCTTCAAACACGCTCTTATATGCCTCCTTGTTCCCTTTCAAATTCATGGATTTTTCATTAATTTTGTTACATGCATATGTGTATGTAACATGCCCAATCTGTATGTTACTTGTCTGTATGCTGTCAGGGTTATAATTAGGTTGAAGGGAGATAAATACACAGGGAGAAAGGAGAGCAAAATAATAGTATGGATATGTGAAAAAAATCACAAGGATTCATACTGTTAAGTACCTAAGAAACTATAACACACGCATACTTTAATTTAGTATAATGTTATTTGTATGTATGATTCAGGGCTCACCATTTGGTATTGGATAAGCATTTCGTGTACTCTTCCCACAGTAGGACTAAAACTGTTTCTCCACTCCCGGCATTTGTGAGTTCCCTATAGTTCTTTGTGTAGGGCTGGTTGGCCCCTTGTCCCTTATAGATTGCCTCTTGTCCTTATTCAGCTCATACTTAAGCAGCCATGTTAATAAGATTTTATTGGTGTAGATTCTGACATTCCTAGGAGATACAATGTCACAGCAAACTCCATGATGCTCTGGCTCTTATAATCTATGTGTCCCCTCCTTTAAAATGTTTCGTGATACTTACGTGTAGTGATATTTCATTTGTATTTTAATAAAGAAAGTTTAGCTGAAGATCAGAGAGTAAGTGGTAGCACACACCTTTAATCTCAGTAGCCACACTAGTTTGCCATAGAAACCTGGCGGTGCACGCCTTTAATCCCAGTGGTGCACATCTTTAATCCCAACCTAAAGAATGGAATGCAAGACAGAAGGAGAAAGCTCTCAGACACAGTCTCATCACCCTGTTATTTGATTTCTCTGTTAGATTGCCTTCACATATGCATTTATTTCAGGAAGCATCGACTGTATCAATACCCATGCCACTGCACACTACTTCCGTGGCCTTAGTTTTAGCTGTTTCTCCCTGTATACACTCCCTCGTCCCTCTATTTCTCTCCGTGCACCTCCCCTCACCAGCCTGTACCTTTCTATTCTATTTCTTCTTTCCTGATGAGATGCTTCTCTCCTCCTTAGTCTGTTACTCTATGCTTAATCTCTGTGATTCTGTATATCCACATGTAAGCTAATACATGCCTCATTTGGCTTTCTGTGTCTGGGTACCTCACTCAGGGTGATTTCTCCCCCTAGTTCTACCCATTTACTGTGAATTTAATTCTTTATAATGGCTGAGTAATATTCATTTGTATAAAGGTTCCAATTTTTATTATCCATTCATATTCATGTCTTGAATATGTTATCCAATTTCTGGGCATTATTAATAGAGCAGCAATGGACATGGTTGAGTAAGCGTCTCTGTGGTAGGATGAAGTTTCCTTTGGGTAAATGCCCAAGAGTGATAGAGCTGGATCACGAGGTAGATCAGTTCCCATCTCTCTAAGGTAAATCCACACTCATTTCCATAGTGACTGTATGAGTCTGCACTCCTACCAGCAGTGGATGAGTGTACCCCTTATTCTATGTCCTTGCCAGCAGGAACTGTCACTCGTATTATTGATCCTAGGGATTCTGACAGGTGTAAAATGGACTCTCAAAGCAGACTTGGTTTGCATTTCACGAATGACTGAGAATGTTGAACATTTAAGTCTTTCTCAGCCACTTAAGATTCCCTATTGAGAATTCTCTGTTTAAAAATTCCCAGTTTTAATTGAGTCATTTGTTTTCTTGATATCTAGCCTTTTGAGTTCTTTATACATTTTGTTTGAGTTTTTTTTGTATAATTTTGGATATTAGCCCTCTATTGGGTGTGTAGTTGATAAAAAAATATTTTACCATTCTGTAAGCTGCCACTTTGTCTGAATGATGGGATCTTTTGTCATGCAGAAGCTTTTCAGTTTCATGAGATCCCATTTATTAATTGTTGAAATTAGTGTCTGTGTTAATAGTGTTCTGCTCAGAAAGTCTTTTCCTATGTCATTGATTTCAGGGATCTTCCCTTCTTTTTCTTCTGTTAGGTTCAAGATATCTGGTTTTAGGTTGAGGTCTGTGTGGGAATTCCTTTCCATTAAATATTTTTTGGGATGTGGGGGTGTGTCAGCAATAGGGTGGCTTTTGTGTGCTGACATGATCTCTTATAAGGGAGAGAATGGTCTCCCATGTATTTCTGGTTTCTTCATCAAAGATCAGGAGTCCGTAGGCACTTGAATTACACCTGACTTCTCAGTGGAAACCATGAAAGCCAGAATGTCTTAGATAGATGTGCTGCCAACACTAAGAGACCATGAAGGCAATCCCAGAGTACTATTCGCAGCAAAGCTTGCATTCACCATCAATGGAGAAAAAAGATATTCCAGGACAAAAACAGATTTAAATAATAGGTAGCCACAAACCCAGCCTTACAGAAACTACTAGAAGGCAAAGCACAAACCAAGGAAGCTAAGAACACCCATAATAACACAGACATCTGACAACTCTCCACCACCACAACTCAAAGAAGGGAAACACACACTCTAATAGTAGGTTTCAACACTCCTCTCTCACCAATGGACAGGCTAAACAGACAGAAACTTAATGGAGCAATAAGAGATATCACAGATGTAGTGAAACAAATGAAATTAATAGACATCTATAGAACATTCCACCCAACAGAAAAGAAAATACCTTCTTCTCAGCATCTCATGGAACCTTCTCAAAAATTGATCACATAATCAGTAACAAAGCAAACATTCACAGATACAAAAGAAAATGTAGTAACCAGCTGTGTACTATTGGATTACCATGGAATAATGCTAGAATTCAACAACAATTCTACCCCCAGAATGCCTACAAACTCAT
Source organism: Chionomys nivalis (assembly GCF_950005125.1). Taxonomy (NCBI): domain Eukaryota; kingdom Metazoa; phylum Chordata; class Mammalia; order Rodentia; family Cricetidae; genus Chionomys; species Chionomys nivalis. The sequence goes on from NW_026646917.1 coordinate 541,918, forward strand.
GAAAACTGAACAGTCAACTACTCTCCAGAAGATGACATCAGATACCTTAGAATTAGAGATATAAGGGATTGTGAGCTGCCATATGGGTGCTGTTAACTGAACCTTTGTCCTCTGCAAGAGTGGCAAGTGCTCTTAATCATGGATTCATCAACCCAGCCCTAGAAGGTACTTCATTTTTTCCCTTAAACCCAGATGTCATTAGGAAATATACTTTTACAGATGGTGCTGAGAAAACTGGGTATGTACCTGTAGAAGAATGAAATCAGGTCGAGTCTCAAACTACATGAAACATTGAAAATAGATCACAGACTTCATGTGAAGACAGGACATGCTGAAACTGCAGGGAAGACACATCAACTATGTCCCGTGTCAACAATCATCCTATGCAGAGGTAGGAACTTCTGAATGGACTGTGACAGCAGAGAACACAACCCAAGGACTGACATATGGATTATGGCAAACTAAAAACCCGCCTAACAATGGAAGGAACCTCACAACTGAAGAGACAGCTTACAGATTTGAGAAATCATTGCCAACTCTGTATCGCATAGGGTTCTATTATGTAAAAACAGCCAAGATTAAACCAAATCCAATCCATACATGAGGTAATGAGGTGAGCAGACAGTCCTCAAAGGAAGAAATAGAAATGGCAAATAATATTTGATGATGGGTTCAACATCCTAAGCCATCAGGGAAAGGTGAAATTGTCACCTTACTAGCTCAGAATGACTTTCATCAAGAAAACAGAACAACAGATGCTGGCAGGAATTTGAGGAAAGAGGAAACTTTACTCACTGCTAGTGAGCATAAATTGCAGCTACTGAGGAAATCAGTAAGTAGGTTTGTCAAAAATGAGAAAGTGGTGGGACAGATGTCTCAGGGAAAAGCACTGGCTGCTCTTACAGAGGAACTGGGTTTGCTTCCCAGCACCCACTTGGTGGCTCAGAACCATCTATAACTCCAGTTCCAGGGAATCCCTTTCTGGCCTCCACAGTCACCACGGATGTACACATATATTGCAGGAAAAATATTCACACACATAAAAATAAAAGATAAACAAATCTTTGAGGACGACAACCAAAACTATCACATGATCTGCCTATATGCCTCAGTGATAAAGAGCACTTCTTGTTCTTCCAGAGGACCAGCATTTGATTCCCAACACTCAAACCAGGCAGTTCACAACCACCTGTAACACAAGCCCCAGGAGGGTCTGACATCTCTCATCTCTGTGGTCACACACACACACACACACACACAGAGATTTAAAAGTAAAAAAATGACATTTGTAGGAAAATGGGTGAAATTTCAATTCAGAATGTTAGCTGAAATAAACTGCGTTCAGATAAGCACTATGTTTTCTCTCATGTGTGTAGCCTTGATTGAAGTTTCTATGTGTGAGTGGGTCGGTGTCCATGTGTGGATGACTCATGAAACTAGAGAACTGTGAGAGGGAAAAAGAGACCTGAAGGATTAGGGTACAGGAACACTGACAGAAGATAATGCAATATTGTACTGGGAGAGCAGAAATTAGGTTGTTGTGGGCAATGGAAAAACAGCAAGAATGGGACAGAAGGGAGGGCAAGGCAAAGGCCAGAGGGCAGGGTGTGGAAGAAGAAAACATGTGTAAAAATGCCATTATGAAATCTACTACTTTGTAGCTAACTTAATAATCTTGTAATGGGAAATACTTGTTCCTGTAGCCATCGTCCCACTTGAAATGGAGTCCATGGGGCAGGTGTTGTGCTATATTAGTTCAGACATCTATTACAGTACCAGGCATATGGTCATGCGTAAAGCATTTGCTGAGCCAGTTGTTGCCATGCATGCATCTAATTCCAGCATTTAGAGGACCTAGGAAGGCCCAAAGATTCTGGCTAGAGACTCACCTAATCTGAGCAAGACCTTATCTTAAATAATAATTGCCTATTTGCCAAATACATTTTGATAGCAATTACTGAGCTTTGTATATTATGTCTGTCGGTGATTGGTTTGATTTTATTATGATGCCTATAAGTTGTTGTACACGCATATAGTAGCCTCTTGATAATTGTGTTTATGTTCTATGACAACTCTCATGTTTAAAAACCATCTGACCTTTAATTATTTGAAAGCATTCATCTGTAAAATAATTTGTTAATAAATCATTTTGCGAGAGTTAATATTTGATTTTTTTCTGGTTATTTTGACTTTTCCATTTTGATATTTTATTGTTTATGCTGTAATCCCTCTTAATATCTATTTTCTAAAATTTAGAAAGGTTTTTGCTATACATACCAGGGTAACCTTGGACTTGTTATGTAGCTCAGGCTAACCTTGAACTCAAGATTCTCCTCTCAGCTTCCAGAGTGCTGGGATTACTGGCATGCACCACCATGTCTTGCTCAATTATTTTTAAAATAAATTATGTGTCTAGGTGTTTTGTAAACTTTGTACATCATGTGCACACAATGTTCAAGTAGGCCAGAAGAGGGCATCAGATCCAGGGGACTGGAGTTACTGAGGGTTGTGATTGACCAAGCAGGTGCTGGCAATGAACACAGGCCCTTTGGAAGAACAAGTGCTCTTAACTGCTGAGCTACCTCTTCAGCCTCTCGTCAATTATTATGTACATGTATATTTATGCATATAAACATCTTCACTGCATGTAAGCATGTGTGTTGTGTGCTCCTAGATGAGAAGAACTGCAGTTACAGATGGTTTGAGTTTCTGTGTGAGTGCCAGAAATTGAATTCAGGTCCTCTGCAAGAGCAAACAGTTTTCTTAATCACAGAAAAAACCCTCCAGTCCTACATACATATAGTTTTTCTTTTCTTTTATTCTTCTTTTTTTTTTTGAGTCATGAGTTTACATAGCCCAGAACAATGGATTCTCCTGCTTTCCAAATCTGGGATTATAGGTATGTCCTACTGCACAAATATTTAGATCATCAACTCTTTTGGTTTTATGGGACAGGGTTTCTTTGTGTAGGCTTGGCTGTCTTGGAGCTCACTCTGTAGCCCAGGCTGGCCTCTAACGCATAGAGCTCTTCCTGCCTCTGGCTCCTGAGTGCTGGGATTAAAGGCATGTGCTCCCACCACTACCACCACCGGGCTTCATCAATTTTTCTTCCTTCATTTCTTTTCCTTCCTTCCTTCCTTCCTTCCTTCCTTCCTTCCTTCCTTCCTTCCTTCCTTCCTTTTTTTCTTTAAAAACTTATTTTTATTTATATGAGTACTCTACCTGCACGTCCAACTTTATGTCAGACGAGGACATGGGATCACACTATAGACAGTTGTGAGCCAGTATGTGGTTACTGGGAACTGAACTCAGCACCTCTGGAAGAGTAAGCAGTGTTCTTAGATGCTGAGCCACCTCTTCAGACCCTCATCAACATTTTCTTATAGACTGATTTTTGTTTAAATTTTTCATGACTCAAACTAACTTGCACTATTACTAAACATAGACCATTTTTCATTTTAAGATTTCCTGGCTGTTATGTATTTTAGATAGGGTCTTACTATGTGACCCTGCCTGACCTGGAACTTGCAATCCCCCCAGTGTCTGATAAGAAAGTGCTGGAATTGATGATACAAGGCACACTCCTGACCTCTCTTTTATTGAGGAAGGGAAAAGGGTCTTCCTAGTAAAAAGTAGTTGTTTTGTTTTGTTTTGTTCTTTTTGGTGGTACTGGGAATTGAGCCCAGGTCTGAAGCCACATGCTAAGAAAGTACTTTACCACAGGGCCATGTTTGTAGCCCATGTCAAATGCCATAGAAATTGTTAACGGTGAAAACAACTTTGTGTGGATTACTTGAATAGCTATTTTTGTAAAACTGTGGGTTTTACTTATACATTGCTTTTAAAAAAACAATAAAACTGGGTGCTAGTGGCTCACACCTTTAATCCCAGCAAATCCCAGCACTCCTGAGCCAGAGGCAGGCAGATGTCTGTGAGTTCAAGGCCAGCCTGGTCTACAGAGTGAGTTCCACTGACAGCCAGAGCTAGACAGAGAAACCCTGTCTCAGACAAACCAGAATTTAAACCACACTGCAAAATCACTCAAATCAGACAATTTAATACCTTATATAGATGTTGGATATTTTTCTGAATAAATACTTTATCATGGATAGGTCTTGTATCCTTTATTTTTTTAGAACTTGAAAACATACCAAGTTGCATATTAAGAAGGCAATCAAAAACATTTCCTCCTCTGTTCAAGTCTGCATTATTTCAAGGCTATCCATCACACACACACACACACACACACACACACACACATCGTAAGAACAGCATCAAACATTAGTCTTTAAGCTTTAAATAACTAAAGACAATGCATTCCTAAAAGCAGGAGAGCATACCATGAAGTTACAGCAGTTTTAGGTATAAAATATGGGGGGAATGAAATGTACTTCTGTGACAGGGATATATCTCAGTGTTTTGTTCAGCTTGTGCTCAATCCTCAGCACCACAAATAACAAACCAAATTTCCTTGTGCATGACATTATCAACACATATATTCCTTAAAGGTGTGTTTCAGGCCCATAGATCTTCTGTACCAAGTAGTCTAAAGGCCTGTTCAATAACCTAAACACTTTCGTCTCTATTTATGCCCCTATAACTGCTCCCTTTTTTGTACTCCCTTGTTTGCCATTGTGCCTTAAGGGAAAGTTGTCACCGAGTATCAAGAGTTAATATGCATGAAGAACTTAAGAGCAGTTGACCTATATAAACACTCAATAAATATTCAGAACAACTTGTAAAGGAGAGTCTGCCATTATCTCCATTAAAAAAGTGAAAAGTTCTATTTTATATTCTATGTATATTTTGTTTGTATAGGCATAACCACACATGCACGAGAGTGCCTATGGAGGTCACAAAAGGGGCACCAGATCTCCTTGAGCTGGAGTCACAGGCGGTTGTGACCTGCCCAATGTGGGTACTGGGAACTGAATTTGGGTCCTGTGGTAGAATAGGAACGACTCTAAACCACTGAGCAATCTCCCAGTATCTCCACTCTTTTTCTTTCTTTTTTTGGAAGACAGGTTTTTCTGTGTAGCTCTGGTTGTCTTGGAATTTGTCTGTAGACCAGGCTGGCCTCAAACCCAGAGATTAGACTGCCTCCGTTTAATTAAATACGTGCACCACCGCTCAACCTATCCCCATTCTTATACACAAGGGATTCAAAGTACAAAAAGGTGAGGTCATACCCCAGGTCATACAAATAACAGACTGTTTCCTGTCAATCTGTATCAAACTTCCACACCTCCAATCCAGACAACTGCTGATCTAGACTAGACATGTTCTCCAAGGTATGTATATCTAGGTATCACTACATCAAAACTAAGATGTTGTTTGTTCTTCTCATGCTCATCCTTTCATGCATACATTGCTACCTAGAGACTGGCTGCTAGGACAGTCTGAATGCAGCAGCAGAATAGATTCTAACTGTCTTTCATTAGTCAGATATTAAAGGGATCTGACGTTAAAAGGGGAGACCATATTTTGCTGCCCAATGAAATTGTTTTGCATTGGAAATATTTTAACTTTATTACATTTATTATTGTGTGTGTGTGTGTGTGTGAGAGAGAGAGAGAGAGAGAGAGAGAGAGAGAGACAGAAAGAGAGCGAGCAGCTGGTGGTCAGTAGCTGCTGATGCAGCAGGTTCTCTTCTACCATGTGGGTCTGGGGATTGAAAGCAGGTGTTTGGGTTTGTTGATAAGTGCCTTTACCTGCTGAGTCATCTTGCTTACCCAGATTTTTTTTTAAATTAAAAGCATTGTAGGTGGTGGTGGCACGCACCTTTAATCTGAGCACTTTGGAAGCAGAGAAAGGTATATCCCAAAGTTCGATGCTAACCTGGTCTACAGAGTGAATGCCAGGAAAACTAGGGCTGCATCGAGAAATCTTGTCTCCAAAACAAACCAAAACAAACAAAGAAGCAAATAAATAAATAAAACCATTTTAGTTTTGAAACCTTATAATAAGATTGTTATTTTAAATTGAGTTTATATTGACATTTTCTTAGTTTAATTGCTAATATAATTAATACTGCCAGACTTAGACAGTAAAACCAAAGCTCTCTGAAGGAATTACTAACCTTTGGAGAGTGAGCGACTCAAGTGTGGAACTAGAGAAGACCCGCTTTCACCATCTGATTCTACAGTTTCTGAGAACTAGGTACAGAACATGGCAGCATGCAGCTGAGATCCATAGTTGGAGGCACTTACGCTTGACGGGTATAAAGGTCTGGTTCGTCGAGGTCCTGAGATCTTAATTCCTGTGTGGAGAGGCAGCCAGCACCACCGGTGGAAATGGAACTGCGCTTCATGCTCAGAACCTAATTTATGATTTCAATATCAGAAAAATGTTCCAGATGCAAGTGGATCATTAAGCAATAATTGTCACTTTTATTCTGAAGTAGAAGAGTAACTAAGTTTATTCCTTTACGATAGTATTTTCCCTGTGTGCTGTATTTGTTTGTCATGTATACTTAAGTCCTCACTAAAGATAACACCTATGCAACTTCAAGTATTCAATACACTCGAGCAAGACAATGCAAAAATGAACATATATGATTCCTGCATCACACGGCAATCCATGATCGCAAAATTTCAATGTGTTATCCCGAATACATCACTGGTATCTCTTATGTCTATTTCAATGGTAACTCACAGACTGCTTGACAAGAAATCTCAGGCTCCTTAACTCTCCTCAAAATGTTTCCTTTGGCTTCAAAATCAGGATTCATTCTCTTTTCCTAATATCTACTTTTCTTGCTTTATGTTTAACCCCATAGTTTAATACCCACTATTGTCTTTCTGGTTCTAATCTCCCTTTCAGTAAAGACAAGCAATCCGTTCCATAACATAATGTAGAGGCTGCTTCCATTCTCAAAATATTTTAGTATCATAAGCATACCTATGTCAGACCCTGTCTTCGTCTCTGCAGCACTAGACGCTAGCCACTCAGCTTTTTCTGGTCCTGCCCTGGCTTCTTTCTAGGATAAGACAGAACTCACTGTTGATAAAATTATATATATATATATATATATATATATATATATATATATATATATATATGTAGTGAAGAGAAGTCACGCTATGCGATAAGGCTTATACAGGAGGCTTATTGGAAGATGAGAGAGAAGGGACAGAGAAGGCAGAGAGGGGAGCAGACTAGTCCCATGGGGTAAAGAGTGCGGGAGAGAGAGGGAGGTAGACACAGGAGAAGGGGGAGGTTAGGGGTAGGTCCACCTGTTACAAGGAACCATAGCAAATGTGCCCAGAAGTGGCTACAGGTGAAGTGCTCTTAGTGGCTACAGGTGAGGAGGTTTCCTGTCAGGACCCTAAGGACAGGCAGGCCAATGCAGATTCCCAAATACTAACACCAAATAATAACACCCACTTTATTGTTTGTTTGAGCTGGGGACTTTAGCACAATAGGCTGTGCACTGAGTCACATCACTCCTTGTTCGACTGCTTACATTCCACTTAGGTCTTATTCTCAAGCCTTCAGTTTCCCAGACTTTTTCTTCTTACATGGCTTTTCAGATGCTGCATTACCACAAGAACGCAGTGTTTTAACCTGTCCCTCCCAGGCAGTCCTCCCCTTCTCCCCCTCCCTGCGGAACACCTTGGTCAGCAATCAGCATCCTCTTTTCCCTCTCCAGGCGCTGCCCACACAAACTTACTGATCCCTGAACCCAGAACCTGGCAGATGCCACCCCAGGTCTCTGATGCCACAGAGTTTCTTAGCAGGAACAGAGTTAACCCCATACCAGCAGTTACCTTTCTCTCTGGTTCTTGACCCCCAGCGCCCACTTCCAGTAAAATGCACAACTGCTTAGGAAGACACCCACCAATGCCAACCAGGAGCCATTTGGATTTTAAAGTCTCCGCCTGCGTGACGTCAGAAAGCCTCTTGCGAGTACTCTTAAGCAAGAAGGCTATGCCAGTTCCCAGACAGTGGTGGGAAGTCCTAGGGCAAAAGCTTAGATTTCTAAATCTTGCAGCTGTTGTGCCTCTGGCTAGAATTGTAGTTTTGTCCCTAGCAGCCCTTTTGAGTTTCAGTCTTTCCTAGCCATCAGTGTGTCTCCTCATCTGTATTTGAGACAATCAAGTACTTTTGCAGCAGTGCCCAGTTGTTTTCCATAGTATCTTTTATTGTTGTTTTGTTTTGTAAAATATCCCTGGGCCTGGTGAAATGGCTCCATGGGTAAGAGCACTGCCTGCTCTTCCAAAGAAATGGGTTAAATCCCCAGGACCCATAACTATAACTCTAATTTCAGGAGGTCTGATGCCCTCTTCTGGCCTTGGTGGGCACCAGACACACGTGTGGTATACAGACATACATGTAGGCAAAACACTTTATACATAAAATAAAAATAATAAAGATCTTTTTTAAAAAAATAAAGGCAAATCAAAAGTATTCTTGTACAGTTTTATCAGGACCTAACTTCTCAAAATTCATTTCAACACTCATCTTAGTTTCAAGATGCCTTAAGAAGTACAAAATTTGCTGGTCAGTGGTGGTACATTCCTTTACTCCCAGTACTCAAGAGGCAGAGGCAGGGGGATCTCTGTGAGTTTGAGAAGAGTCTACAGAAGAAATACAAAATCACTTTAGCTAAGACATTTGAATTGGAAGTATTATCTCTGTTTGACCAAGATCTCCCATATTTTGTCATTACAAGGTCAATTAGCAAGACTATTGTAATAGCTATTGCTTATGCATTAACTACTCCTGGATTCTTTTTATAGAAGACTGAAGTGAGAAAGGATTAATGTTCTACGGGTGCTTAAATAAAGCAAGTTTTCACATACTAGTCCTTCTAAAATCATTCCTCATCAAAGAACTCATTGAAACATTTTTTTTGTACAAATTTTAAAAAGTTGAAGTCTACAGTCATCAGGCTGGTAGTCATAGACACACAAAAACCTGACAAGCTTGCTTTCTATGTCTACTTCTGAATGCCACTCAGGATCAAGTGAGATAATTGTATCAGGATTTTAGCTTAGTGATACATGGCGTTAATAAATTAAAATTCATCCTAAGGAATGTAGTGGGAAGAAATGATAATGTAATCAAGTTGAATTTAATTTGCTAGATATTTTATAATGACATTTTAAGTCATAAGCAACTGTAATATACTTTACTATTAGAAACTCTTTTAATTAATGCAGGCCACCTTATTCCCATGTGGTTATGCCGTGGCAGTATCTGTGAAAAATTCTTCAGAGCAGGTAATAGGGATATGTTACATCTCTTTTTATCTTCTTTTTTTTTTCTGAGACAAGCTTGTCTATTTAACAGTCTTGGCTGTGTCCCTTTTTTACCTTTTATGTTAATTCTTTAAAAACAACTACTTCTTTATTTTATTTATTGTATTATGTGTAGTTGGAATTTTCCTTTGGGCCACCAAGAAACTCCCAAATAATTTATTATGAATGCTTCTTATTAATTATAAGTGCTTAGTCTTAGCTTAGGCTCGTCCTGCTAGCTCTTTGAACTTAATTTAACCTGTTTCTATTCATCTACATTTTTCCTTGGGGCTTTTTACCTTTCTTTTATTCTGTATGTCTTGGTTTCCTGCTTCCTCCATGTGTGTCTGATTGGCCACTGGTTTCTCCCTGGTATCTCTTTTTCTTTCTTCCTTTCTAAGCCTAAATTCCTCCTGCTACTCAGTTTCCCTGCCTGCAAGTCCTGCCTATACCTCTTTCTTGCTATTGGCCATTTAGCTTTTTGTTAGACTAATCAGGTGCCTTAGGCAGACAAGGTAAAACAGCAACACATTTTTACATATAATTCAACAAATGCAACACGTCTTTACATAGTTATACAAATATTTTGTAACAATGAAACATCATTTCTCCTTTTACTTTTTTTCTTCAAACACGCTCTTATATGCCTCCTTGTTCCCTTTCAAATTCATGGATTTTTCATTAATTTTGTTACATGCATATGTGTATGTAACATGCCCAATCTGTATGTTACTTGTCTGTATGCTGTCAGGGTTATAATTAGGTTGAAGGGAGATAAATACACAGGGAGAAAGGAGAGCAAAATAATAGTATGGATATGTGAAAAAAATCACAAGGATTCATACTGTTAAGTACCTAAGAAACTATAACACACGCATACTTTAATTTAGTATAATGTTATTTGTATGTATGATTCAGGGCTCACCATTTGGTATTGGATAAGCATTTCGTGTACTCTTCCCACAGTAGGACTAAAACTGTTTCTCCACTCCCGGCATTTGTGAGTTCCCTATAGTTCTTTGTGTAGGGCTGGTTGGCCCCTTGTCCCTTATAGATTGCCTCTTGTCCTTATTCAGCTCATACTTAAGCAGCCATGTTAATAAGATTTTATTGGTGTAGATTCTGACATTCCTAGGAGATACAATGTCACAGCAAACTCCATGATGCTCTGGCTCTTATAATCTATGTGTCCCCTCCTTTAAAATGTTTCGTGATACTTACGTGTAGTGATATTTCATTTGTATTTTAATAAAGAAAGTTTAGCTGAAGATCAGAGAGTAAGTGGTAGCACACACCTTTAATCTCAGTAGCCACACTAGTTTGCCATAGAAACCTGGCGGTGCACGCCTTTAATCCCAGTGGTGCACATCTTTAATCCCAACCTAAAGAATGGAATGCAAGACAGAAGGAGAAAGCTCTCAGACACAGTCTCATCACCCTGTTATTTGATTTCTCTGTTAGATTGCCTTCACATATGCATTTATTTCAGGAAGCATCGACTGTATCAATACCCATGCCACTGCACACTACTTCCGTGGCCTTAGTTTTAGCTGTTTCTCCCTGTATACACTCCCTCGTCCCTCTATTTCTCTCCGTGCACCTCCCCTCACCAGCCTGTACCTTTCTATTCTATTTCTTCTTTCCTGATGAGATGCTTCTCTCCTCCTTAGTCTGTTACTCTATGCTTAATCTCTGTGATTCTGTATATCCACATGTAAGCTAATACATGCCTCATTTGGCTTTCTGTGTCTGGGTACCTCACTCAGGGTGATTTCTCCCCCTAGTTCTACCCATTTACTGTGAATTTAATTCTTTATAATGGCTGAGTAATATTCATTTGTATAAAGGTTCCAATTTTTATTATCCATTCATATTCATGTCTTGAATATGTTATCCAATTTCTGGGCATTATTAATAGAGCAGCAATGGACATGGTTGAGTAAGCGTCTCTGTGGTAGGATGAAGTTTCCTTTGGGTAAATGCCCAAGAGTGATAGAGCTGGATCACGAGGTAGATCAGTTCCCATCTCTCTAAGGTAAATCCACACTCATTTCCATAGTGACTGTATGAGTCTGCACTCCTACCAGCAGTGGATGAGTGTACCCCTTATTCTATGTCCTTGCCAGCAGGAACTGTCACTCGTATTATTGATCCTAGGGATTCTGACAGGTGTAAAATGGACTCTCAAAGCAGACTTGGTTTGCATTTCACGAATGACTGAGAATGTTGAACATTTAAGTCTTTCTCAGCCACTTAAGATTCCCTATTGAGAATTCTCTGTTTAAAAATTCCCAGTTTTAATTGAGTCATTTGTTTTCTTGATATCTAGCCTTTTGAGTTCTTTATACATTTTGTTTGAGTTTTTTTTGTATAATTTTGGATATTAGCCCTCTATTGGGTGTGTAGTTGATAAAAAAATATTTTACCATTCTGTAAGCTGCCACTTTGTCTGAATGATGGGATCTTTTGTCATGCAGAAGCTTTTCAGTTTCATGAGATCCCATTTATTAATTGTTGAAATTAGTGTCTGTGTTAATAGTGTTCTGCTCAGAAAGTCTTTTCCTATGTCATTGATTTCAGGGATCTTCCCTTCTTTTTCTTCTGTTAGGTTCAAGATATCTGGTTTTAGGTTGAGGTCTGTGTGGGAATTCCTTTCCATTAAATATTTTTTGGGATGTGGGGGTGTGTCAGCAATAGGGTGGCTTCTGTGTGCTGACATGATCTCTTATAAGGGAGAGAATGGTCTCCCATGTATTTCTGGTTTCTTCATCAAAGATCAGGAGTCCGTAGGCACTTGAATTACACCTGACTTCTCAGTGGAAACCATGAAAGCCAGAATGTCTTAGATAGATGTGCTGCCAACACTAAGAGACCATGAAGGCAATCCCAGAGTACTATTCGCAGCAAAGCTTGCATTCACCATCAATGGAGAAAAAAGATATTCCAGGACAAAAACAGATTTAAATAATAGGTAGCCACAAACCCAGCCTTACAGAAACTACTAGAAGGCAAAGCACAAACCAAGGAAGCTAAGAACACCCATAATAACACAGACATCTGACAACTCTCCACCACCACAACTCAAAGAAGGGAAACACACACTCTAATAGTAGGTTTCAACACTCCTCTCTCACCAATGGACAGGCTAAACAGACAGAAACTTAATGGAGCAATAAGAGATATCACAGATGTAGTGAAACAAATGAAATTAATAGACATCTATAGAACATTCCACCCAACAGAAAAGAAAATACCTTCTTCTCAGCATCTCATGGAACCTTCTCAAAAATTGATCACATAATCAGTAACAAAGCAAACATTCACAGATACAAAAGAAAATGTAGTAACCAGCTGTGTGCTATTGGATTACCATGGAATAATGCTAGAATTCAACAACAATTCTACCCCCAGAATGCCTACAAACTCATGAAAACTGAACAGTCAACTACTCTCCAGAAGATGACATCAGATACCTTAGAATTAGAGATATAAGGGATTGTGAGCTGCCATATGGGTGCTGTTAACTGAACCTTTGTCCTCTGCAAGAGCGGCAAGTGCTCTTAATCATGGATTCATCAACCCAGCCCTAGAAGGTACTTCATTTTTTCCCTTAAACCCAGATGTCATTAGGAAAGATCCTTTTACAGATGGTGCTGAGAAAACTGGGTATGTACCTGTAGAAGAATGAAATCAGGTCGAGTCTCAAACTACATGAAACATTGAAAATAGATCACAGACTTCATGTGAAGACAGGACATGCTGAAACTGCAGGGAAGACACATCAACTATGTCCCGTGTCAACAATCATCCTATGCAGAGGTAGGAACTTCTGAATGGACTGTGACAGCAGAGAACACAACCCAAGGACTGACACATGGATTATAGCAAACTAAAAACCTGCCTAACAATGGAAGGAACCTCACAACTGAAGAGACAGCTTACAGATTTGAGAAATCATTGCCAACTCTGTATCGCATAGGGTTCTATTATGTAAAAACAGCCAAGATTAAACCAAATCCAATCCATACATGAGGTAATGAGGTGAGCAGACAGTCCTCAAAGGAAGAAATAGAAATGGCAAATAATATTTGATGATGGGTTCAACATCCTAAGCCATCAGGGAAAGGTGAAATTAAAATGATTTATACTGTCACCTTACTAGCTCAGAATGACTTTCATCAAGAAAACAGAACAACAGATGCTGGCAGGAATTTGAGGAAAGAGGAAACTTTACTCACTGCTAGTGAGCATAAATTGCAGCTACTGAGGAAATCAGTAAGTAGGTTTGTCAAAAATGAGAAAGTGGTGGGACAGATGTCTCAGGGAAAAGCACTGGCTGCTCTTACAGAGGAACTGGGTTTGGTTCCCAGCACCCACTTGGTGGCTCAGAACCATCTATAACTCCAGTTCCAGGGAATCCCTTTCTGGCCTCCACAGTCACCACGGATGTACACATATATTGCAGGAAAAATATTCACACACATAAAAATAAAAGATAAACAAATCTTTGAGGACGACAACCAAAACTATCACATGATCTGCCTATATGCCTCAGTGATAAAGAGCACTTCTTGTTCTTCCAGAGGACCAGCATTTGATTCCCAACACTCAAACCAGGCAGTTCACAACCACCTGTAACACAAGCCCCAGGAGGGTCTGACATCTCTCATCTCTGTGGTCACACACACACACACACACACACAGAGAGATTTAAAAGTAAAAAAATGACATTTGTAGGAAAATGGGTGAAATTTCAATTCAGAATGTTAGCTGAAATAAACTGCGTTCAGATAAGCACTATGTTTTCTCTCATATGTGTAGCCTTGATTGAAGTTTCTATGTGTGAGTGGGTCGGTGTCCATGTGTGGATGACTCATGAAACTAGAGAACTGTGAGAGGGAAAAAGAGACCTGAAGGATTAGGGTACAGGAACACTGACAGAAGATAATGCAATATTGTACTGGGAGAGCAGAAATTAGGTTGTTGTGGGCAATGGAAAAACAGCAAGAATGGGACAGAAGGGAGGGCAAGGCAAAGGCCAGAGGGCAGGGTGTGGAAGAAGAAAACATGTGTAAAAATGCCATTATGAAATCTACTACTTTGTAGCTAACTTAATAATCTTGTAATGGGAAATACTTGTTCCTGTAGCCATCGTCCCACTTGAAATGGAGTCCATGGGGCAGGTGTTGTGCTATATTAGTTCAGACATCTATTACAGTACCAGGCATATGGTCATGCGTAAAGCATTTGCTGAGCCAGTTGTTGCCATGCATGCATCTAATTCCAGCATTTAGAGGACCTAGGAAGGCCCAAAGATTCTGGCTAGAGACTCACCTAATCTGAGCAAGACCTTATCTTAAATAATAATTGCCTATTTGCCAAATACATTTTGATAGCAATTACTGAGCTTTGTATATTATGTCTGTCGGTGATTGGTTTGATTTTATTATGATGCCTATAAGTTGTTGTACACGCATATAGTAGCCTCTTGATAATTGTGTTTATGTTCTATGACAACTCTCATGTTTAAAAACCATCTGACCTTTAATTATTTGAAAGCATTCATCTGTAAAATAATTTGTTAATAAATCATTTTGCGAGAGTTAATATTTGATTTTTTTCTGGTTATTTTGACTTTTCCATTTTGATATTTTATTGTTTATGCTGTAATCCCTCTTAATATCTATTTTCTAAAATTTAGAAAGGTTTTTGCTATACATACCAGGGTAACCTTGGACTTGTTATGTAGCTCAGGCTAACCTTGAACTCAAGATTCTCCTCTCAGCTTCCAGAGTGCTGGGATTACTGGCATGCACCACCATGTCTTGCTCAATTATTTTTAAAATAAATTATGTGTCTAGGTGTTTTGTAAACTTTGTACATCATGTGCACACAATGTTCAAGTAGGCCAGAAGAGGGCATCAGATCCAGGGGACTGGAGTTACTGAGGGTTGTGATTGACCAAGCAGGTGCTGGCAATGAACACAGGCCCTTTGGAAGAACAAGTGCTCTTAACTGCTGAGCTACCTCTTCAGCCTCTCGTCAATTATTATGTACATGTATATTTATGCATATAAACATCTTCACTGCATGTAAGCATGTGTGTTGTGTGCTCCTAGATGAGAAGAACTGCAGTTACAGATGGTTTGAGTTTCTGTGTGAGTGCCAGAAATTGAATTCAGGTCCTCTGCAAGAGCAAACAGTTTTCTTAATCACAGAAAAAACCCTCCAGTCCTACATACATATAGTTTTTCTTTTCTTTTATTCTTCTTTTTTTTTTGAGTCATGAGTTTACATAGCCCAGAACAATGGATTCTCCTGCTTTCCAAATCTGGGATTATAGGTATGTCCTACTGCACAAATATTTAGATCATCAACTCTTTTGGTTTTATGGGACAGGGTTTCTTTGTGTAGGCTTGGCTGTCTTGGAGCTCACTCTGTAGCCCAGGCTGGCCTCTAACGCATAGAGCTCTTCCTGCCTCTGGCTCCTGAGTGCTGGGATTAAAGGCATGTGCTCCCACCACTACCACCACCGGGCTTCATCAATTTTTCTTCCTTCATTTCTTTTCCTTCCTTCCTTCCTTCCTTCCTTCCTTCCTTCCTTCCTTCCTTCCTTCCTTTTTTTCTTTAAAAACTTATTTTTATTTATATGAGTACTCTACCTGCACGTCCAACTTTATGTCAGACGAGGACATGGGATCACACTATAGACAGTTGTGAGCCAGTATGTGGTTACTGGGAACTGAACTCAGCACCTCTGGAAGAGTAAGCAGTGTTCTTAGATGCTGAGCCACCTCTTCAGACCCTCATCAACATTTTCTTATAGACTGATTTTTGTTTAAATTTTTCATGACTCAAACTAACTTGCACTATTACTAAACATAGACCATTTTTCATTTTAAGATTTCCTGGCTGTTATGTATTTTAGATAGGGTCTTACTATGTGACCCTGCCTGACCTGGAACTTGCAATCCCCCCAGTGTCTGATAAGAAAGTGCTGGAATTGATGATACAAGGCACACTCCTGACCTCTCTTTTATTGAGGAAGGGAAAAGGGTCTTCCTAGTAAAAAGTAGTTGTTTTGTTTTGTTTTGTTCTTTTTGGTGGTACTGGGAATTGAGCCCAGGTCTGAAGCCACATGCTAAGAAAGTACTTTACCACAGGGCCATGTTTGTAGCCCATGTCAAATGCCATAGAAATTGTTAACGGTGAAAACAACTTTGTGTGGATTACTTGAATAGCTATTTTTGTAAAACTGTGGGTTTTACTTATACATTGCTTTTAAAAAAACAATAAAACTGGGTGCTAGTGGCTCACACCTTTAATCCCAGCAAATCCCAGCACTCCTGAGCCAGAGGCAGGCAGATGTCTGTGAGTTCAAGGCCAGCCTGGTCTACAGAGTGAGTTCCACTGACAGCCAGAGCTAGACAGAGAAACCCTGTCTCAGACAAACCAGAATTTAAACCACACTGCAAAATCACTCAAATCAGACAATTTAATACCTTATATAGATGTTGGATATTTTTCTGAATAAATACTTTATCATGGATAGGTCTTGTATCCTTTATTTTTTTAGAACTTGAAAACATACCAAGTTGCATATTAAGAAGGCAATCAAAAACATTTCCTCCTCTGTTCAAGTCTGCATTATTTCAAGGCTATCCATCACACACACACACACACACACACACACACACACATCGTAAGAACAGCATCAAACATTAGTCTTTAAGCTTTAAATAACTAAAGACAATGCATTCCTAAAAGCAGGAGAGCATACCATGAAGTTACAGCAGTTTTAGGTATAAAATATGGGGGGAATGAAATGTACTTCTGTGACAGGGATATATCTCAGTGTTTTGTTCAGCTTGTGCTCAATCCTCAGCACCACAAATAACAAACCAAATTTCCTTGTGCATGACATTATCAACACATATATTCCTTAAAGGTGTGTTTCAGGCCCATAGATCTTCTGTACCAAGTAGTCTAAAGGCCTGTTCAATAACCTAAACACTTTCGTCTCTATTTATGCCCCTATAACTGCTCCCTTTTTTGTACTCCCTTGTTTGCCATTGTGCCTTAAGGGAAAGTTGTCACCGAGTATCAAGAGTTAATATGCATGAAGAACTTAAGAGCAGTTGACCTATATAAACACTCAATAAATATTCAGAACAACTTGTAAAGGAGAGTCTGCCATTATCTCCATTAAAAAAGTGAAAAGTTCTATTTTATATTCTATGTATATTTTGTTTGTATAGGCATAACCACACATGCACGAGAGTGCCTATGGAGGTCACAAAAGGGGCACCAGATCTCCTTGAGCTGGAGTCACAGGCGGTTGTGACCTGCCCAATGTGGGTACTGGGAACTGAATTTGGGTCCTGTGGTAGAATAGGAACGACTCTAAACCACTGAGCAATCTCCCAGTATCTCCACTCTTTTTCTTTCTTTTTTTGGAAGACAGGTTTTTCTGTGTAGCTCTGGTTGTCTTGGAATTTGTCTGTAGACCAGGCTGGCCTCAAACCCAGAGATTAGACTGCCTCCGTTTAATTAAATACGTGCACCACCGCTCAACCTATCCCCATTCTTATACACAAGGGATTCAAAGTACAAAAAGGTGAGGTCATACCCCAGGTCATACAAATAACAGACTGTTTCCTGTCAATCTGTATCAAACTTCCACACCTCCAATCCAGACAACTGCTGATCTAGACTAGACATGTTCTCCAAGGTATGTATATCTAGGTATCACTACATCAAAACTAAGATGTTGTTTGTTCTTCTCATGCTCATCCTTTCATGCATACATTGCTACCTAGAGACTGGCTGCTAGGACAGTCTGAATGCAGCAGCAGAATAGATTCTAACTGTCTTTCATTAGTCAGATATTAAAGGGATCTGACGTTAAAAGGGGAGACCATATTTTGCTGCCCAATGAAATTGTTTTGCATTGGAAATATTTTAACTTTATTACATTTATTATTGTGTGTGTGTGTGTGTGAGAGAGAGAGAGAGAGAGAGAGAGAGAGAGACAGAAAGAGAGCGAGCAGCTGGTGGTCAGTAGCTGCTGATGCAGCAGGTTCTCTTCTACCATGTGGGTCTGGGGATTGAAAGCAGGTGTTTGGGTTTGTTGATAAGTGCCTTTACCTGCTGAGTCATCTTGCTTACCCAGATTTTTTTTTAAATTAAAAGCATTGTAGGTGGTGGTGGCACGCACCTTTAATCTGAGCACTTTGGAAGCAGAGAAAGGTATATCCCAAAGTTCGATGCTAACCTGGTCTACAGAGTGAATGCCAGGAAAACTAGGGCTGCATCGAGAAATCTTGTCTCCAAAACAAACCAAAACAAACAAAGAAGCAAATAAATAAATAAAACCATTTTAGTTTTGAAACCTTATAATAAGATTGTTATTTTAAATTGAGTTTATATTGACATTTTCTTAGTTTAATTGCTAATATAATTAATACTGCCAGACTTAGACAGTAAAACCAAAGCTCTCTGAAGGAATTACTAACCTTTGGAGAGTGAGCGACTCAAGTGTGGAACTAGAGAAGACCCGCTTTCACCATCTGATTCTACAGTTTCTGAGAACTAGGTACAGAACATGGCAGCATGCAGCTGAGATCCATAGTTGGAGGCACTTACGCTTGACGGGTATAAAGGTCTGGTTCGTCGAGGTCCTGAGATCTTAATTCCTGTGTGGAGAGGCAGCCAGCACCACCGGTGGAAATGGAACTGCGCTTCATGCTCAGAACCTAATTTATGATTTCAATATCAGAAAAATGTTCCAGATGCAAGTGGATCATTAAGCAATAATTGTCACTTTTATTCTGAAGTAGAAGAGTAACTAAGTTTATTCCTTTACGATAGTATTTTCCCTGTGTGCTGTATTTGTTTGTCATGTATACTTAAGTCCTCACTAAAGATAACACCTATGCAACTTCAAGTATTCAATACACTCGAGCAAGACAATGCAAAAATGAACATATATGATTCCTGCATCACACGGCAATCCATGATCGCAAAATTTCAATGTGTTATCCCGAATACATCACTGGTATCTCTTATGTCTATTTCAATGGTAACTCACAGACTGCTTGACAAGAAATCTCAGGCTCCTTAACTCTCCTCAAAATGTTTCCTTTGGCTTCAAAATCAGGATTCATTCTCTTTTCCTAATATCTACTTTTCTTGCTTTATGTTTAACCCCATAGTTTAATACCCACTATTGTCTTTCTGGTTCTAATCTCCCTTTCAGTAAAGACAAGCAATCCGTTCCATAACATAATGTAGAGGCTGCTTCCATTCTCAAAATATTTTAGTATCATAAGCATACCTATGTCAGACCCTGTCTTCGTCTCTGCAGCACTAGACGCTAGCCACTCAGCTTTTTCTGGTCCTGCCCTGGCTTCTTTCTAGGATAAGACAGAACTCACTGTTGATAAAATTATATATATATATATATATATATATATATATATATATATATATATATGTAGTGAAGAGAAGTCACGCTATGCGATAAGGCTTATACAGGAGGCTTATTGGAAGATGAGAGAGAAGGGACAGAGAAGGCAGAGAGGGGAGCAGACTAGTCCCATGGGGTAAAGAGTGCGGGAGAGAGAGGGAGGTAGACACAGGAGAAGGGGGAGGTTAGGGGTAGGTCCACCTGTTACAAGGAACCATAGCAAATGTGCCCAGAAGTGGCTACAGGTGAAGTGCTCTTAGTGGCTACAGGTGAGGAGGTTTCCTGTCAGGACCCTAAGGACAGGCAGGCCAATGCAGATTCCCAAATACTAACACCAAATAATAACACCCACTTTATTGTTTGTTTGAGCTGGGGACTTTAGCACAATAGGCTGTGCACTGAGTCACATCACTCCTTGTTCGACTGCTTACATTCCACTTAGGTCTTATTCTCAAGCCTTCAGTTTCCCAGACTTTTTCTTCTTACATGGCTTTTCAGATGCTGCATTACCACAAGAACGCAGTGTTTTAACCTGTCCCTCCCAGGCAGTCCTCCCCTTCTCCCCCTCCCTGCGGAACACCTTGGTCAGCAATCAGCATCCTCTTTTCCCTCTCCAGGCGCTGCCCACACAAACTTACTGATCCCTGAACCCAGAACCTGGCAGATGCCGCCCCAGGTCTCTGATGCCACAGAGTTTCTTAGCAGGAACAGAGTTAACCCCATACCAGCAGTTACCTTTCTCTCTGGTTCTTGACCCCCAGCGCCCACTTCCAGTAAAATGCACAACTGCTTAGGAAGACACCCACCAATGCCAACCAGGAGCCATTTGGATTTTAAAGTCTCCGCCTGCGTGACGTCAGAAAGCCTCTTGCGAGTACTCTTAAGCAAGAAGGCTATGCCAGTTCCCAGACAGTGATGGGAAGTCCTAGGGCAAAAGCTTAGATTTCTAAATCTTGCAGCTGTTGTGCCTCTGGCTAGAATTGTAGTTTTGTCCCTAGCAGCCCTTTTGAGTTTCAGTCTTTCCTAGCCATCAGTGTGTCTCCTCATCTGTATTTGAGACAATCAAGTACTTTTGCAGCAGTGCCCAGTTGTTTTCCATAGTATCTTTTATTGTTGTTTTGTTTTGTAAAATATCCCTGGGCCTGGTGAAATGGCTCCATGGGTAAGAGCACTGCCTGCTCTTCCAAAGAAATGGGTTAAATCCCCAGGACCCATAACTATAACTCTAATTTCAGGAGGTCTGATGCCCTCTTCTGGCCTTGGTGGGCACCAGACACACGTGTGGTATACAGACATACATGTAGGCAAAACACTTTATACATAAAATAAAAATAATAAAGATCTTTTTTAAAAAAATAAAGGCAAATCAAAAGTATTCTTGTACAGTTTTATCAGGACCTAACTTCTCAAAATTCATTTCAACACTCATCTTAGTTTCAAGATGCCTTAAGAAGTACAAAATTTGCTGGTCAGTGGTGGTACATTCCTTTACTCCCAGTACTCAAGAGGCAGAGGCAGGGGGATCTCTGTGAGTTTGAGAAGAGTCTACAGAAGAAATACAAAATCACTTTAGCTAAGACATTTGAATTGGAAGTATTATCTCTGTTTGACCAAGATCTCCCATATTTTGTCATTACAAGGTCAATTAGCAAGACTATTGTAATAGCTATTGCTTATGCATTAACTACTCCTGGATTCTTTTTATAGAAGACTGAAGTGAGAAAGGATTAATGTTCTACGGGTGCTTAAATAAAGCAAGTTTTCACATACTAGTCCTTCTAAAATCATTCCTCATCAAAGAACTCATTGAAACATTTTTTTTGTACAAATTTTAAAAAGTTGAAGTCTACAGTCATCAGGCTGGTAGTCATAGACACACAAAAACCTGACAAGCTTGCTTTCTATGTCTACTTCTGAATGCCACTCAGGATCAAGTGAGATAATTGTATCAGGATTTTAGCTTAGTGATACATGGCGTTAATAAATTAAAATTCATCCTAAGGAATGTAGTGGGAAGAAATGATAATGTAATCAAGTTGAATTTAATTTGCTAGATATTTTATAATGACATTTTAAGTCATAAGCAACTGTAATATACTTTACTATTAGAAACTCTTTTAATTAATGCAGGCCACCTTATTCCCATGTGGTTATGCCGTGGCAGTATCTGTGAAAAATTCTTCAGAGCAGGTAATAGGGATATGTTACATCTCTTTTTATCTTCTTTTTTTTTTCTGAGACAAGCTTGTCTATTTAACAGTCTTGGCTGTGTCCCTTTTTTACCTTTTATGTTAATTCTTTAAAAACAACTACTTCTTTATTTTATTTATTGTATTATGTGTAGTTGGAATTTTCCTTTGGGCCACCAAGAAACTCCCAAATAATTTATTATGAATGCTTCTTATTAATTATAAGTGCTTAGTCTTAGCTTAGGCTCGTCCTGCTAGCTCTTTGAACTTAATTTAACCTGTTTCTATTCATCTACATTTTTCCTTGGGGCTTTTTACCTTTCTTTTATTCTGTATGTCTTGGTTTCCTGCTTCCTCCATGTGTGTCTGATTGGCCACTGGTTTCTCCCTGGTATCTCTTTTTCTTTCTTCCTTTCTAAGCCTAAATTCCTCCTGCTACTCAGTTTCCCTGCCTGCAAGTCCTGCCTATACCTCTTTCTTGCTATTGGCCATTTAGCTTTTTGTTAGACTAATCAGGTGCCTTAGGCAGACAAGGTAAAACAGCAACACATTTTTACATATAATTCAACAAATGCAACACGTCTTTACATAGTTATACAAATATTTTGTAACAATGAAACATCATTTCTCCTTTTACTTTTTTTCTTCAAACACGCTCTTATATGCCTCCTTGTTCCCTTTCAAATTCATGGATTTTTCATTAATTTTGTTACATGCATATGTGTATGTAACATGCCCAATCTGTATGTTACTTGTCTGTATGCTGTCAGGGTTATAATTAGGTTGAAGGGAGATAAATACACAGGGAGAAAGGAGAGCAAAATAATAGTATGGATATGTGAAAAAAATCACAAGGATTCATACTGTTAAGTACCTAAGAAACTATAACACACGCATACTTTAATTTAGTATAATGTTATTTGTATGTATGATTCAGGGCTCACCATTTGGTATTGGATAAGCATTTCGTGTACTCTTCCCACAGTAGGACTAAAACTGTTTCTCCACTCCCGGCATTTGTGAGTTCCCTATAGTTCTTTGTGTAGGGCTGGTTGGCCCCTTGTCCCTTATAGATTGCCTCTTGTCCTTATTCAGCTCATACTTAAGCAGCCATGTTAATAAGATTTTATTGGTGTAGATTCTGACATTCCTAGGAGATACAATGTCACAGCAAACTCCATGATGCTCTGGCTCTTATAATCTATGTGTCCCCTCCTTTAAAATGTTTCGTGATACTTACGTGTAGTGATATTTCATTTGTATTTTAATAAAGAAAGTTTAGCTGAAGATCAGAGAGTAAGTGGTAGCACACACCTTTAATCTCAGTAGCCACACTAGTTTGCCATAGAAACCTGGCGGTGCACGCCTTTAATCCCAGTGGTGCACATCTTTAATCCCAACCTAAAGAATGGAATGCAAGACAGAAGGAGAAAGCTCTCAGACACAGTCTCATCACCCTGTTATTTGATTTCTCTGTTAGATTGCCTTCACATATGCATTTATTTCAGGAAGCATCGACTGTATCAATACCCATGCCACTGCACACTACTTCCGTGGCCTTAGTTTTAGCTGTTTCTCCCTGTATACACTCCCTCGTCCCTCTATTTCTCTCCTTGCACCTCCCCTCACCAGCCTGTACCTTTCTATTCTATTTCTTCTTTCCTGATGAGATGCTTCTCTCCTCCTTAGTCTGTTACTCTATGCTTAATCTCTGTGATTCTGTATATCCACATGTAAGCTAATACATGCCTCATTTGGCTTTCTGTGTCTGGGTACCTCACTCAGGGTGATTTCTCCCCCTAGTTCTACCCATTTACTGTGAATTTAATTCTTTATAATGGCTGAGTAATATTCATTTGTATAAAGGTTCCAATTTTTATTATCCATTCATATTCATGTCTTGAATATGTTATCCAATTTCTGGGCATTATTAATAGAGCAGCAATGGACATGGTTGAGTAAGCGTCTCTGTGGTAGGATGAAGTTTCCTTTGGGTAAATGCCCAAGAGTGATAGAGCTGGATCACGAGGTAGATCAGTTCCCATCTCTCTAAGGTAAATCCACACTCATTTCCATAGTGACTGTATGAGTCTGCACTCCTACCAGCAGTGGATGAGTGTACCCCTTATTCTATGTCCTTGCCAGCAGGAACTGTCACTCGTATTATTGATCCTAGGGATTCTGACAGGTGTAAAATGGACTCTCAAAGCAGACTTGGTTTGCATTTCACGAATGACTGAGAATGTTGAACATTTAAGTCTTTCTCAGCCACTTAAGATTCCCTATTGAGAATTCTCTGTTTAAAAATTCCCAGTTTTAATTGAGTCATTTGTTTTCTTGATATCTAGCCTTTTGAGTTCTTTATACATTTTGTTTGAGTTTTTTTTGTATAATTTTGGATATTAGCCCTCTATTGGGTGTGTAGTTGATAAAAAAATATTTTACCATTCTGTAAGCTGCCACTTTGTCTGAATGATGGGATCTTTTGTCATGCAGAAGCTTTTCAGTTTCATGAGATCCCATTTATTAATTGTTGAAATTAGTGTCTGTGTTAATAGTGTTCTGCTCAGAAAGTCTTTTCCTATGTCATTGATTTCAGGGATCTTCCCTTCTTTTTCTTCTGTTAGGTTCAAGATATCTGGTTTTAGGTTGAGGTCTGTGTGGGAATTCCTTTCCATTAAATATTTTTTGGGATGTGGGGGTGTGTCAGCAATAGGGTGGCTTCTGTGTGCTGACATGATCTCTTATAAGGGAGAGAATGGTCTCCCATGTATTTCTGGTTTCTTCATCAAAGATCAGGAGTCCGTAGGCACTTGAATTACACCTGACTTCTCAGTGGAAACCATGAAAGCCAGAATGTCTTAGATAGATGTGCTGCCAACACTAAGAGACCATGAAGGCAATCCCAGAGTACTATTCACAGCAAAGCTTGCATTCACCATCAATGGAGAAAAAAGATATTCCAGGACAAAAACAGATTTAAATAATAGGTAGCCACAAACCCAGCCTTACAGAAACTACTAGAAGGCAAAGCACAAACCAAGGAAGCTAAGAACACCCATAATAACACAGACATCTGACAACTCTCCACCACCACAACTCAAAGAAGGGAAACACACACTCTAATAGTAGGTTTCAACACTCCTCTCTCACCAATGGACAGGCTAAACAGACAGAAACTTAATGGAGCAATAAGAGATATCACAGATGTAGTGAAACAAATGAAATTAATAGACATCTATAGAACATTCCACCCAACAGAAAAGAAAATACCTTCTTCTCAGCATCTCATGGAACCTTCTCAAAAATTGATCACATAATCAGTAACAAAGCAAACATTCACAGATACAAAAGAAAATGTAGTAACCAGCTGTGTACTATTGGATTACCATGGAATAATGCTAGAATTCAACAACAATTCTACCCCCAGAATGCCTACAAACTCATGAAAACTGAACAGTCAACTACTCTCCAGAAGATGACATCAGATACCTTAGAATTAGAGATATAAGGGATTGTGAGCTGCCATATGGGTGCTGTTAACTGAACCTTTGTCCTCTGCAAGAGCGGCAAGTGCTCTTAATCATGGATTCATCAACCCAGCCCTAGAAGGTACTTCATTTTTTCCCTTAAACCCAGATGTCATTAGGAAAGATCCTTTTACAGATGGTGCTGAGAAAACTGGGTATGTACCTGTAGAAGAATGAAATCAGGTCGAGTCTCAAACTACATGAAACATTGAAAATAGATCACAGACTTCATGTGAAGACAGGACATGCTGAAACTGCAGGGAAGACACATCAACTATGTCCCGTGTCAACAATCATCCTATGCAGAGGTAGGAACTTCTGAATGGACTGTGACAGCAGAGAACACAACCCAAGGACTGACACATGGATTATAGCAAACTAAAAACCCGCCTAACAATGGAAGGAACCTCACAACTGAAGAGACAGCTTACAGATTTGAGAAATCATTGCCAACTCTGTATCGCATAGGGTTCTATTATGTAAAAACAGCCAAGATTAAACCAAATCCAATCCATACATGAGGTAATGAGGTGAGCAGACAGTCCTCAAAGGAAGAAATAGAAATGGCAAATAATATTTGATGATGGGTTCAACATCCTAAGCCATCAGGGAAAGGTGAAATTAAAATGATTTATACTGTCACCTTACTAGCTCAGAATGACTTTCATCAAGAAAACAGAACAACAGATGCTGGCAGGAATTTGAGGAAAGAGGAAACTTTACTCACTGCTAGTGAGCATAAATTGCAGCTACTGAGGAAATCAGTAAGTAGGTTTGTCAAAAATGAGAAAGTGGTGGGACAGATGTCTCAGGGAAAAGCACTGGCTGCTCTTACAGAGGAACTGGGTTTGGTTCCCAGCACCCACTTGGTGGCTCAGAACCATCTATAACTCCAGTTCCAGGGAATCCCTTTCTGGCCTCCACAGTCACCACGGATGTACACATATATTGCAGGAAAAATATTCACACACATAAAAATAAAAGATAAACAAATCTTTGAGGACGACAACCAAAACTATCACATGATCTGCCTATATGCCTCAGTGATAAAGAGCACTTCTTGTTCTTCCAGAGGACCAGCATTTGATTCCCAACACTCAAACCAGGCAGTTCACAACCACCTGTAACACAAGCCCCAGGAGGGTCTGACATCTCTCATCTCTGTGGTCACACACACACACACACACACACAGAGATTTAAAAGTAAAAAAATGACATTTGTAGGAAAATGGGTGAAATTTCAATTCAGAATGTTAGCTGAAATAAACTGCGTTCAGATAAGCACTATGTTTTCTCTCATATGTGTAGCCTTGATTGAAGTTTCTATGTGTGAGTGGGTCGGTGTCCATGTGTGGATGACTCATGAAACTAGAGAACTGTGAGAGGGAAAAAGAGACCTGAAGGATTAGGGTACAGGAACACTGACAGAAGATAATGCAATATTGTACTGGGAGAGCAGAAATTAGGTTGTTGTGGGCAATGGAAAAACAGCAAGAATGGGACAGAAGGGAGGGCAAGGCAAAGGCCAGAGGGCAGGGTGTGGAAGAAGAAAACATGTGTAAAAATGCCATTATGAAATCTACTACTTTGTAGCTAACTTAATAATCTTGTAATGGGAAATACTTGTTCCTGTAGCCATCGTCCCACTTGAAATGGAGTCCATGGGGCAGGTGTTGTGCTATATTAGTTCAGACATCTATTACAGTACCAGGCATATGGTCATGCGTAAAGCATTTGCTGAGCCAGTTGTTGCCATGCATGCATCTAATTCCAGCATTTAGAGGACCTAGGAAGGCCCAAAGATTCTGGCTAGAGACTCACCTAATCTGAGCAAGACCTTATCTTAAATAATAATTGCCTATTTGCCAAATACATTTTGATAGCAATTACTGAGCTTTGTATATTATGTCTGTCGGTGATTGGTTTGATTTTATTATGATGCCTATAAGTTGTTGTACACGCATATAGTAGCCTCTTGATAATTGTGTTTATGTTCTATGACAACTCTCATGTTTAAAAACCATCTGACCTTTAATTATTTGAAAGCATTCATCTGTAAAATAATTTGTTAATAAATCATTTTGCGAGAGTTAATATTTGATTTTTTTCTGGTTATTTTGACTTTTCCATTTTGATATTTTATTGTTTATGCTGTAATCCCTCTTAATATCTATTTTCTAAAATTTAGAAAGGTTTTTGCTATACATACCAGGGTAACCTTGGACTTGTTATGTAGCTCAGGCTAACCTTGAACTCAAGATTCTCCTCTCAGCTTCCAGAGTGCTGGGATTACTGGCATGCACCACCATGTCTTGCTCAATTATTTTTAAAATAAATTATGTGTCTAGGTGTTTTGTAAACTTTGTACATCATGTGCACACAATGTTCAAGTAGGCCAGAAGAGGGCATCAGATCCAGGGGACTGGAGTTACTGAGGGTTGTGATTGACCAAGCAGGTGCTGGCAATGAACACAGGCCCTTTGGAAGAACAAGTGCTCTTAACTGCTGAGCTACCTCTTCAGCCTCTCGTCAATTATTATGTACATGTATATTTATGCATATAAACATCTTCACTGCATGTAAGCATG
Source organism: Chionomys nivalis (assembly GCF_950005125.1). NCBI lineage: Eukaryota > Metazoa > Chordata > Mammalia > Rodentia > Cricetidae > Chionomys > Chionomys nivalis. The sequence goes on from NW_026646917.1 coordinate 569,935, forward strand.
TGTGTTGTGTGCTCCTAGATGAGAAGAACTGCAGTTACAGATGGTTTGAGTTTCTGTGTGAGTGCCAGAAATTGAATTCAGGTCCTCTGCAAGAGCAAACAGTTTTCTTAATCACAGAAAAAACCCTCCAGTCCTACATACATATAGTTTTTCTTTTCTTTTATTCTTCTTTTTTTTTTGAGTCATGAGTTTACATAGCCCAGAACAATGGATTCTCCTGCTTTCCAAATCTGGGATTATAGGTATGTCCTACTGCACAAATATTTAGATCATCAACTCTTTTGGTTTTATGGGACAGGGTTTCTTTGTGTAGGCTTGGCTGTCTTGGAGCTCACTCTGTAGCCCAGGCTGGCCTCTAACGCATAGAGCTCTTCCTGCCTCTGGCTCCTGAGTGCTGGGATTAAAGGCATGTGCTCCCACCACTACCACCACCGGGCTTCATCAATTTTTCTTCCTTCATTTCTTTTCCTTCCTTCCTTCCTTCCTTCCTTCCTTCCTTCCTTCCTTCCTTCCTTCCTTCCTTCCTTCCTTCCTTTTTTTCTTTAAAAACTTATTTTTATTTATATGAGTACTCTACCTGCACGTCCAACTTTATGTCAGACGAGGACATGGGATCACACTATAGACAGTTGTGAGCCAGTATGTGGTTACTGGGAACTGAACTCAGCACCTCTGGAAGAGTAAGCAGTGTTCTTAGATGCTGAGCCACCTCTTCAGACCCTCATCAACATTTTCTTATAGACTGATTTTTGTTTAAATTTTTCATGACTCAAACTAACTTGCACTATTACTAAACATAGACCATTTTTCATTTTAAGATTTCCTGGCTGTTATGTATTTTAGATAGGGTCTTACTATGTGACCCTGCCTGACCTGGAACTTGCAATCCCCCCAGTGTCTGATAAGAAAGTGCTGGAATTGATGATACAAGGCACACTCCTGACCTCTCTTTTATTGAGGAAGGGAAAAGGGTCTTCCTAGTAAAAAGTAGTTGTTTTGTTTTGTTTTGTTCTTTTTGGTGGTACTGGGAATTGAGCCCAGGTCTGAAGCCACATGCTAAGAAAGTACTTTACCACAGGGCCATGTTTGTAGCCCATGTCAAATGCCATAGAAATTGTTAACGGTGAAAACAACTTTGTGTGGATTACTTGAATAGCTATTTTTGTAAAACTGTGGGTTTTACTTATACATTGCTTTTAAAAAAACAATAAAACTGGGTGCTAGTGGCTCACACCTTTAATCCCAGCAAATCCCAGCACTCCTGAGCCAGAGGCAGGCAGATGTCTGTGAGTTCAAGGCCAGCCTGGTCTACAGAGTGAGTTCCACTGACAGCCAGAGCTAGACAGAGAAACCCTGTCTCAGACAAACCAGAATTTAAACCACACTGCAAAATCACTCAAATCAGACAATTTAATACCTTATATAGATGTTGGATATTTTTCTGAATAAATACTTTATCATGGATAGGTCTTGTATCCTTTATTTTTTTAGAACTTGAAAACATACCAAGTTGCATATTAAGAAGGCAATCAAAAACATTTCCTCCTCTGTTCAAGTCTGCATTATTTCAAGGCTATCCATCACACACACACACACACACACACACACACACACACACACATCATAAGAACAGCATCAAACATTAGTCTTTAAGCTTTAAATAACTAAAGACAATGCATTCCTAAAAGCAGGAGAGCATACCATGAAGTTACAGCAGTTTTAGGTATAAAATATGGGGGGAATGAAATGTACTTCTGTGACAGGGATATATCTCAGTGTTTTGTTCAGCTTGTGCTCAATCCTCAGCACCACAAATAACAAACCAAATTTCCTTGTGCATGACATTATCAACACATATATTATCCTTAAAGGTGTGTTTCAGGCCCATAGATCTTCTGTACCAAGTAGTCTAAAGGCCTGTTCAATACCCTAAACACTTTCGTCTCCATTTATGCCCCTATAACTGCTCCCTTTTTTGTACTCCCTTGTTTGCCATTGTGCCTTAAGGGAAAGTTGTCACCGAGTATCAAGAGTTAATATGCATGAAGAACTTAAGAGCAGTTGACCTATATAAACACTCAATAAATATTCAGAACAACTTGTAAAGGAGAGTCTGCCATTATCTCCATTAAAAAAGTGAAAAGTTCTATTTTATATTCTATGTATATTTTGTTTGTATAGGCATAACCACACATGCACGAGAGTGCCTATGGAGGTCACAAAAGGGGCACCAGATCTCCTTGAGCTGGAGTCACAGGCGGTTGTGACCTGCCCAATGTGGGTACTGGGAACTGAATTTGGGTCCTGTGGTAGAATAGGAACGACTCTAAACCACTGAGCAATCTCCCAGTATCTCCACTCTTTTTCTTTCTTTTTTTGGAAGACAGGTTTTTCTGTGTAGCTCTGGTTGTCTTGGAATTTGTCTGTAGACCAGGCTGGCCTCAAACCCAGAGATTAGACTGCCTCCGTTTAATTAAATACGTGCTCCACCGCTCAACCTATCCCCATTCTTATACACAAGGGATTCAAAGTACAAAAAGGTGAGGTCATACCCCAGGTCATACAAATAACAGACTGTTTCCTGTCAATCTGTATCAAACTTCCACACCTCCAATCCAGACAACTGCTGATCTAGACTAGACATGTTCTCCAAGGTATGTATATCTAGGTATCACTACATCAAAACTAAGATGTTGTTTGTTCTTCTCATGCTCATCCTTTCATGCATACATTGCTACCTAGAGACTGGCTGCTAGGACAGTCTGAATGCAGCAGCAGAATAGATTCTAACTGTCTTTCATTAGTCAGATATTAAAGGGATCTGACGTTAAAAGGGGAGACCATGTTTTGCTGCCCAATGAAATTGTTTTGCATTGGAAATATTTTAACTTTATTACATTTATTATTGTGTGTGTGTGTGTGTATGTGTGAGAGAGAGAGAGAGAGAGAGAGAGAGAGAGAGAGAGAGAGAGACAGAAAGAGAGCGAGCAGCTGGTGGTCAGTAGCTGCTGATGCAGCAGGTTCTCTTCTACCATGTGGGTCTGGGGATTGAAAGCAGGTGTTTGGGTTTGTTGATAAGTGCCTTTACCTGCTGAGTCATCTTGCTTACCCAGATTTTTTTTTAAATTAAAAGCATTGTAGGTGGTGGTGGCACGCACCTTTAATCTGAGCACTTTGGAAGCAGAGAAAGGTATATCCCAAAGTTCGATGCTAACCTGGTCTACAGAGTGAATGCCAGGAAAACTAGGGCTGCATCGAGAAATCTTGTCTCCAAAACAAACCAAAGCAAACAAAGAAGCAAATAAATAAATAAAACCATTTTAGTTTTGAAACCTTATAATAAGATTGTTATTTTAAATTGAGTTTATATTGACATTTTCTTAGTTTAATTGCTAATATAATTAATACTGCCAGACTTAGACAGTAAAACCAAAGCTCTCTGAAGGAATTACTAACCTTTGGAGAGTGAGCGACTCAAGTGTGGAACTAGAGAAGACCCACTTTCACCATCTGATTCTACAGTTTCTGAGAACTAGGTACAGAACATGGCAGCATGCAGCTGAGATCCATAGTTGGAGGCACTTACGCTTGACGGGTATAAAGGTCTGGTTCGTCGAGGTCCTGAGATCTTAATTCCTGTGTGGAGAGGCAGCCAGCACCACCGGTGGAAATGGAACTGCGCTTCATGCTCAGAACCTAATTCATGATTTCAATATCAGAAAAATGTTCCAGATGCAAGTGGATCATTAAGCAATAATTGTCACTTTTATTCTGAAGTAGAAGAGTAACTAAGTTTATTCCTTTACGATAGTATTTTCCCTGTGTGCTGTATTTGTTTGTCATGTATACTTAAGTCCTCACTAAAGATAACACCTATGCAACTTCAAGTATTCAATACACTCGAGCAAGACAATGCAAAAATGAACATATATGATTCCTGCATCACACGGCAATCCATGATCGCAAAATTTCAATGTGTTATCCCGAATACATCACTGGTATCTCTTATGTCTATTTCAATGGTAACTCACAGACTGCTTGACAAGAAATCTCAGGCTCCTTAACTCTCCTCAAAATGTTTCCTTTGGCTTCAAAATCAGGATTCATTCTCTTTTCCTAATATCTACTTTTCTTGCTTTATGTTTAACCCCATAGTTTAATACCCACTATTGTCTTTCTGGTTCTAATCTCCCTTTCAGTAAAGACAAGCAATCCGTTCCATAACATAATGTAGAGGCTGCTTCCATTCTCAAAATATTTTAGTATCATAAGCATACCTATGTCAGACCCTGTCTTCGTCTCTGCAGCACTAGACGCTAGCCACTCAGCTTTTTCTGGTCCTGCCCTGGCTTCTTTCTAGGATAAGACAGAACTCACTGTTGATAAAATTATATATATATATATATATATATATATATATATATATATATATATATATATGTAGTGAAGAGAAGTCACGCTATGCGATAAGGCTTATACAGGAGGCTTATTGGAAGATGAGAGAGAAGGGACAGAGAAGGCAGAGAGGGGAGCAGACTAGTCCCTTGGGGTAAAGAGTGTGGGAGAGAGAGGGAGGTAGACACAGGAGAAGGGGGAGGTTAGGGGTAGGTCCACCTGTTACAAGGAACCATAGCAAATGTGCCCAGAAGTGGCTACAGGTGAAGTGCTCTTAGTGGCTACAGGTGAGGAGGTTTCCTGTCAGGACCCTAAGGACAGGCAGGCCAATGCAGATTCCCAAATACTAACACCAAATAATAACACCCACTTTATTGTTTGTTTGAGCTGGGGACTTTAGCACAATAGGCTGTGCACTGAGTCACATCACTCCTTGTTCGACTGCTTACATTCCACTTAGGTCTTATTCTCAAGCCTTCAGTTTCCCAGACTTTTTCTTCTTACATGGCTTTTCAGATGCTGCATTACCACAAGAACGCAGTGTTTTAACCTGTCCCTCCCAGGCAGTCCTCCCCTTCTCCCCCTCCCTGCGGAACACCTTGGTCAGCAATCAGCATCCTCTTTTCCCTCTCCAGGCGCTGCCCACACAAACTTACTGATCCCTGAACCCAGAACCTGGCAGATGCCGCCCCAGGTCTCTGATGCCACAGAGTTTCTTAGCAGGAACAGAGTTAACCCCATACCAGCAGTTACCTTTCTCTCTGGTTCTTGACCCCCAGCGCCCACTTCCAGTAAAATGCACAACTGCTTAGGAAGACACCCACCAATGCCAACCAGGAGCCATTTGGATTTTAAAGTCTCCGCCTGCGTGACGTCAGAAAGCCTCTTGCGAGTACTCTTAAGCAAGAAGGCTATGCCAGTTCCCAGACAGTGGTGGGAAGTCCTAGGGCAAAAGCTTAGATTTCTAAATCTTGCAGCTGTTGTGCCTCTGGCTAGAATTGTAGTTTTGTCCCTAGCAGCCCTTTTGAGTTTCAGTCTTTCCTAGCCATCAGTGTGTCTCCTCATCTGTATTTGAGACAATCAAGTACTTTTGCAGCAGTGCCCAGTTGTTTTCCATAGTATCTTTTATTGTTGTTTTGTTTTGTAAAATATCCCTGGGCCTGGTGAAATGGCTCCATGGGTAAGAGCACTGCCTGCTCTTCCAAAGAAATGGGTTAAATCCCCAGGACCCATAACTATAACTCTAATTTCAGGAGGTCTGATGCCCTCTTCTGGCCTTGGTGGGCACCAGACACACGTGTGGTATACAGACATACATGTAGGCAAAACACTTTATACATAAAATAAAAATAATAAAGATCTTTTTTAAAAAAATAAAGGCAAATCAAAAGTATTCTTGTACAGTTTTATCAGGACCTAACTTCTCAAAATTCATTTCAACACTCATCTTAGTTTCAAGATGCCTTAAGAAGTACAAAATTTGCTGGTCAGTGGTGGTACATTCCTTTACTCCCAGTACTCAAGAGGCAGAGGCAGGGGGATCTCTGTGAGTTTGAGAAGAGTCTACAGAAGAAATACAAAATCACTTTAGCTAAGACATTTGAATTGGAAGTATTATCTCTGTTTGACCAAGATCTCCCATATTTTGTCATTACAAGGTCAATTAGCAAGACTATTGTAATAGCTATTGCTTATGCATTAACTACTCCTGGATTCTTTTTATAGAAGACTGAAGTGAGAAAGGATTAATGTTCTACGGGTGCTTAAATAAAGCAAGTTTTCACATACTAGTCCTTCTAAAATCATTCCTCATCAAAGAACTCATTGAAACATTTTTTTTGTACAAATTTTAAAAAGTTGAAGTCTACAGTCATCAGGCTGGTAGTCATAGACACACAAAAACCTGACAAGCTTGCTTTCTATGTCTACTTCTGAATGCCACTCAGGATCAAGTGAGATAATTGTATCAGGATTTTAGCTTAGTGATACATGGCGTTAATAAATTAAAATTCATCCTAAGGAATGTAGTGGGAAGAAATGATAATGTAATCAAGTTGAATTTAATTTGCTAGATATTTTATAATGACATTTTAAGTCATAAGCAACTGTAATATACTTTACTATTAGAAACTCTTTTAATTAATGCAGGCCACCTTATTCCCATGTGGTTATGCCGTGGCAGTATCTGTGAAAAATTCTTCAGAGCAGGTAATAGGGATATGTTACATCTCTTTTTATCTTCTTTTTTTTTTTCTGAGACAAGCTTGTCTATTTAACAGTCTTGGCTGTGTCCCTTTTTTACCTTTTATGTTAATTCTTTAAAAACAACTACTTCTTTATTTTATTTATTGTATTATGTGTAGTTGGAATTTTCCTTTGGGCCACCAAGAAACTCCCAAATAATTTATTATGAATGCTTCTTATTAATTATAAGTGCTTAGTCTTAGCTTAGGCTCGTCCTGCTAGCTCTTTGAACTTAATTTAACCTGTTTCTATTCATCTACATTTTTCCTTGGGGCTTTTTACCTTTCTTTTATTCTGTATGTCTTGGTTTCCTGCTTCCTCCATGTGTGTCTGATTGGCCACTGGTTTCTCCCTGGTATCTCTTTTTCTTTCTTCCTTTCTAAGCCTAAATTCCTCCTGCTACTCAGTTTCCCTGCCTGCAAGTCCTGCCTATACCTCTTTCTTGCTATTGGCCATTTAGCTTTTTGTTAGACTAATCAGGTGCCTTAGGCAGACAAGGTAAAACAGCAACACATTTTTACATATAATTCAACAAATGCAACACGTCTTTACATAGTTATACAAATATTTTGTAACAATGAAACATCATTTCTCCTTTTACTTTTTTTCTTCAAACACGCTCTTATATGCCTCCTTGTTCCCTTTCAAATTCATGGATTTTTCATTAATTTTGTTACATGCATATGTGTATGTAACATGCCCAATCTGTATGTTACTTGTCTGTATGCTGTCAGGGTTATAATTAGGTTGAAGGGAGATAAATACACAGGGAGAAAGGAGAGCAAAATAATAGTATGGATATGTGAAAAAAATCACAAGGATTCATACTGTTAAGTACCTAAGAAACTATAACACACGCATACTTTAATTTAGTATAATGTTATTTGTATGTATGATTCAGGGCTCACCATTTGGTATTGGATAAGCATTTCGTGTACTCTTCCCACAGTAGGACTAAAACTGTTTCTCCACTCCCGGCATTTGTGAGTTCCCTATAGTTCTTTGTGTAGGGCTGGTTGGCCCCTTGTCCCTTATAGATTGCCTCTTGTCCTTATTCAGCTCATACTTAAGCAGCCATGTTAATAAGATTTTATTGGTGTAGATTCTGACATTCCTAGGAGATACAATGTCACAGCAAACTCCATGATGCTCTGGCTCTTATAATCTATGTGTCCCCTCCTTTAAAATGTTTCGTGATACTTACGTGTAGTGATATTTCATTTGTATTTTAATAAAGAAAGTTTAGCTGAAGATCAGAGAGTAAGTGGTAGCACACACCTTTAATCTCAGTAGCCACACTAGTTTGCCATAGAAACCTGGCGGTGCACGCCTTTAATCCCAGTGGTGCACATCTTTAATCCCAACCTAAAGAATGGAATGCAAGACAGAAGGAGAAAGCTCTCAGACACAGTCTCATCACCCTGTTATTTGATTTCTCTGTTAGATTGCCTTCACATATGCATTTATTTCAGGAAGCATCGACTGTATCAATACCCATGCCACTGCACACTACTTCCGTGGCCTTAGTTTTAGCTGTTTCTCCCTGTATACACTCCCTCGTCCCTCTATTTCTCTCCGTGCACCTCCCCTCACCAGCCTGTACCTTTCTATTCTATTTCTTCTTTCCTGATGAGATGCTTCTCTCCTCCTTAGTCTGTTACTCTATGCTTAATCTCTGTGATTCTGTATATCCACATGTAAGCTAATACATGCCTCATTTGGCTTTCTGTGTCTGGGTACCTCACTCAGGGTGATTTCTCCCCCTAGTTCTACCCATTTACTGTGAATTTAATTCTTTATAATGGCTGAGTAATATTCATTTGTATAAAGGTTCCAATTTTTATTATCCATTCATATTCATGTCTTGAATATGTTATCCAATTTCTGGGCATTATTAATAGAGCAGCAATGGACATGGTTGAGTAAGCGTCTCTGTGGTAGGATGAAGTTTCCTTTGGGTAAATGCCCAAGAGTGATAGAGCTGGATCACGAGGTAGATCAGTTCCCATCTCTCTAAGGTAAATCCACACTCATTTCCATAGTGACTGTATGAGTCTGCACTCCTACCAGCAGTGGATGAGTGTACCCCTTATTCTATGTCCTTGCCAGCAGGAACTGTCACTCGTATTATTGATCCTAGGGATTCTGACAGGTGTAAAATGGACTCTCAAAGCAGACTTGGTTTGCATTTCACGAATGACTGAGAATGTTGAACATTTAAGTCTTTCTCAGCCACTTAAGATTCCCTATTGAGAATTCTCTGTTTAAAAATTCCCAGTTTTAATTGAGTCATTTGTTTTCTTGATATCTAGCCTTTTGAGTTCTTTATACATTTTGTTTGAGTTTTTTTTTGTATAATTTTGGATATTAGCCCTCTATTGGGTGTGTAGTTGATAAAAAAATATTTTACCATTCTGTAAGCTGCCACTTTGTCTGAATGATGGGATCTTTTGTCATGCAGAAGCTTTTCAGTTTCATGAGATCCCATTTATTAATTGTTGAAATTAGTGTCTGTGTTAATAGTGTTCTGCTCAGAAAGTCTTTTCCTATGTCATTGATTTCAGGGATCTTCCCTTCTTTTTCTTCTGTTAGGTTCAAGATATCTGGTTTTAGGTTGAGGTCTGTGTGGGAATTCCTTTCCATTAAATATTTTTTGGGATGTGGGGGTGTGTCAGCAATAGGGTGGCTTCTGTGTGCTGACATGATCTCTTATAAGGGAGAGAATGGTCTCCCATGTATTTCTGGTTTCTTCATCAAAGATCAGGAGTCCGTAGGCACTTGAATTACACCTGACTTCTCAGTGAAACCATGAAAGCCAGAATGTCTTAGATAGATGTGCTGCCAACACTAAGAGACCATGAAGGCAATCCCAGAGTACTATTCGCAGCAAAGCTTGCATTCACCATCAATGGAGAAAAAAGATATTCCAGGACAAAAACAGATTTAAATAATAGGTAGCCACAAACCCAGCCTTACAGAAACTACTAGAAGGCAAAGCACAAACCAAGGAAGCTAAGAACACCCATAATAACACAGACATCTGACAACTCTCCACCACCACAACTCAAAGAAGGGAAACACACACTCTAATAGTAGGTTTCAACACTCCTCTCTCACCAATGGACAGGCTAAACAGACAGAAACTTAATGGAGCAATAAGAGATATCACAGATGTAGTGAAACAAATGAAATTAATAGACATCTATAGAACATTCCACCCAACAGAAAAGAAAATACCTTCTTCTCAGCATCTCATGGAACCTTCTCAAAAATTGATCACATAATCAGTAACAAAGCAAACATTCACAGATACAAAAGAAAATGTAGTAACCAGCTGTGTACTATTGGATTACCATGGAATAATGCTAGAATTCAACAACAATTCTACCCCCAGAATGCCTACAAACTCATGAAAACTGAACAGTCAACTACTCTCCAGAAGATGACATCAGATACCTTAGAATTAGAGATATAAGGGATTGTGAGCTGCCATATGGGTGCTGTTAACTGAACCTTTGTCCTCTGCAAGAGCGGCAAGTGCTCTTAATCATGGATTCATCAACCCAGCCCTAGAAGGTACTTCATTTTTTCCCTTAAACCCAGATGTCATTAGGAAAGATCCTTTTACAGATGGTGCTGAGAAAACTGGGTATGTACCTGTAGAAGAATGAAATCAGGTCGAGTCTCAAACTACATGAAACATTGAAAATAGATCACAGACTTCATGTGAAGACAGGACATGCTGAAACTGCAGGGAAGACACATCAACTATGTCCCGTGTCAACAATCATCCTATGCAGAGGTAGGAACTTCTGAATGGACTGTGACAGCAGAGAACACAACCCAAGGACTGACACATGGATTATAGCAAACTAAAAACCCGCCTAACAATGGAAGGAACCTCACAACTGAAGAGACAGCTTACAGATTTGAGAAATCATTGCCAACTCTGTATCGCATAGGGTTCTATTATGTAAAAACAGCCAAGATTAAACCAAATCCAATCCATACATGAGGTAATGAGGTGAGCAGACAGTCCTCAAAGGAAGAAATAGAAATGGCAAATAATATTTGATGATGGGTTCAACATCCTAAGCCATCAGGGAAAGGTGAAATTAAAATGATTTATACTGTCACCTTACTAGCTCAGAATGACTTTCATCAAGAAAACAGAACAACAGATGCTGGCAGGAATTTGAGGAAAGAGGAAACTTTACTCACTGCTAGTGAGCATAAATTGCAGCTACTGAGGAAATCAGTAAGTAGGTTTGTCAAAAATGAGAAAGTGGTGGGACAGATGTCTCAGGGAAAAGCACTGGCTGCTCTTACAGAGGAACTGGGTTTGCTTCCCAGCACCCACTTGGTGGCTCAGAACCATCTATAACTCCAGTTCCAGGGAATCCCTTTCTGGCCTCCACAGTCACCACGGATGTACACATATATTGCAGGAAAAATATTCACACACATAAAAATAAAAGATAAACAAATCTTTGAGGACGACAACCAAAACTATCACATGATCTGCCTATATGCCTCAGTGATAAAGAGCACTTCTTGTTCTTCCAGAGGACCAGCATTTGATTCCCAACACTCAAACCAGGCAGTTCACAACCACCTGTAACACAAGCCCCAGGAGGGTCTGACATCTCTCATCTCTGTGGTCACACACACACACACACAGAGATTTAAAAGTAAAAAAATGACATTTGTAGGAAAATGGGTGAAATTTCAATTCAGAATGTTAGCTGAAATAAACTGCGTTCAGATAAGCACTATGTTTTCTCTCATGTGTGTAGCCTTGATTGAAGTTTCTATGTGTGAGTGGGTCGGTGTCCATGTGTGGATGACTCATGAAACTAGAGAACTGTGAGAGGAAAAAAGAGACCTGAAGGATTAGGGTACAGGAACACTGACAGAAGATAATGCAATATTGTACTGGGAGAGCAGAAATTAGGTTGTTGTGGGCAATGGAAAAACAGCAAGAATGGGACAGAAGGGAGGGCAAGGCAAAGGCCAGAGGGCAGGGTGTGGAAGAAGAAAACATGTGTAAAAATGCCATTATGAAATCTACTACTTTGTAGCTAACTTAATAATCTTGTAATGGGAAATACTTGTTCCTGTAGCCATCGTCCCACTTGAAATGGAGTCCATGGGGCAGGTGTTGTGCTATATTAGTTCAGACATCTATTACAGTACCAGGCATATGGTCATGCGTAAAGCATTTGCTGAGCCAGTTGTTGCCATGCATGCATCTAATTCCAGCATTTAGAGGACCTAGGAAGGCCCAAAGATTCTGGCTAGAGACTCACCTAATCTGAGCAAGACCTTATCTTAAATAATAATTGCCTATTTGCCAAATACATTTTGATAGCAATTACTGAGCTTTGTATATTATGTCTGTCGGTGATTGGTTTGATTTTATTATGATGCCTATAAGTTGTTGTACACGCATATAGTAGCCTCTTGATAATTGTGTTTATGTTCTATGACAACTCTCATGTTTAAAAACCATCTGACCTTTAATTATTTGAAAGCATTCATCTGTAAAATAATTTGTTAATAAATCATTTTGCGAGAGTTAATATTTGATTTTTTTCTGGTTATTTTGACTTTTCCATTTTGATATTTTATTGTTTATGCTGTAATCCCTCTTAATATCTATTTTCTAAAATTTAGAAAGGTTTTTGCTATACATACCAGGGTAACCTTGGACTTGTTATGTAGCTCAGGCTAACCTTGAACTCAAGATTCTCCTCTCAGCTTCCAGAGTGCTGGGATTACTGGCATGCACCACCATGTCTTGCTCAATTATTTTTAAAATAAATTATGTGTCTAGGTGTTTTGTAAACTTTGTACATCATGTGCACACAATGTTCAAGTAGGCCAGAAGAGGGCATCAGATCCAGGGGACTGGAGTTACTGAGGGTTGTGATTGACCAAGCAGGTGCTGGCAATGAACACAGGCCCTTTGGAAGAACAAGTGCTCTTAACTGCTGAGCTACCTCTTCAGCCTCTCGTCAATTATTATGTACATGTATATTTATGCATATAAACATCTTCACTGCATGTAAGCATGTGTGTTGTGTGCTCCTAGATGAGAAGAACTGCAGTTACAGATGGTTTGAGTTTCTGTGTGAGTGCCAGAAATTGAATTCAGGTCCTCTGCAAGAGCAAACAGTTTTCTTAATCACAGAAAAAACCCTCCAGTCCTACATACATATAGTTTTTCTTTTCTTTTATTCTTCTTTTTTTTTTTTGAGTCATGAGTTTACATAGCCCAGAACAATGGATTCTCCTGCTTTCCAAATCTGGGATTATAGGTATGTCCTACTGCACAAATATTTAGATCATCAACTCTTTTGGTTTTATGGGACAGGGTTTCTTTGTGTAGGCTTGGCTGTCTTGGAGCTCACTCTGTAGCCCAGGCTGGCCTCTAACGCATAGAGCTCTTCCTGCCTCTGGCTCCTGAGTGCTGGGATTAAAGGCATGTGCTCCCACCACTACCACCACCGGGCTTCATCAATTTTTCTTCCTTCATTTCTTTTCCTTCCTTCCTTCCTTCCTTCCTTCCTTCCTTCCTTCCTTCCTTCCTTTTTTTCTTTAAAAACTTATTTTTATTTATATGAGTACTCTACCTGCACGTCCAACTTTATGTCAGACGAGGACATGGGATCACACTATAGACAGTTGTGAGCCAGTATGTGGTTACTGGGAACTGAACTCAGCACCTCTGGAAGAGTAAGCAGTGTTCTTAGATGCTGAGCCACCTCTTCAGACCCTCATCAACATTTTCTTATAGACTGATTTTTGTTTAAATTTTTCATGACTCAAACTAACTTGCACTATTACTAAACATAGACCATTTTTCATTTTAAGATTTCCTGGCTGTTATGTATTTTAGATAGGGTCTTACTATGTGACCCTGCCTGACCTGGAACTTGCAATCCCCCCAGTGTCTGATAAGAAAGTGCTGGAATTGATGATACAAGGCACACTCCTGACCTCTCTTTTATTGAGGAAGGGAAAAGGGTCTTCCTAGTAAAAAGTAGTTGTTTTGTTTTGTTTTGTTCTTTTTGGTGGTACTGGGAATTGAGCCCAGGTCTGAAGCCACATGCTAAGAAAGTACTTTACCACAGGGCCATGTTTGTAGCCCATGTCAAATGCCATAGAAATTGTTAACGGTGAAAACAACTTTGTGTGGATTACTTGAATAGCTATTTTTGTAAAACTGTGGGTTTTACTTATACATTGCTTTTAAAAAAACAATAAAACTGGGTGCTAGTGGCTCACACCTTTAATCCCAGCAAATCCCAGCACTCCTGAGCCAGAGGCAGGCAGATGTCTGTGAGTTCAAGGCCAGCCTGGTCTACAGAGTGAGTTCCACTGACAGCCAGAGCTAGACAGAGAAACCCTGTCTCAGACAAACCAGAATTTAAACCACACTGCAAAATCACTCAAATCAGACAATTTAATACCTTATATAGATGTTGGATATTTTTCTGAATAAATACTTTATCATGGATAGGTCTTGTATCCTTTATTTTTTTAGAACTTGAAAACATACCAAGTTGCATATTAAGAAGGCAATCAAAAACATTTCCTCCTCTGTTCAAGTCTGCATTATTTCAAGGCTATCCATAACACACACACACACACACACACACACACACACATCATAAGAACAGCATCAAACATTAGTCTTTAAGCTTTAAATAACTAAAGACAATGCATTCCTAAAAGCAGGAGAGCATACCATGAAGTTACAGCAGTTTTAGGTATAAAATATGGGGGGAATGAAATGTACTTCTGTGACAGGGATATATCTCAGTGTTTTGTTCAGCTTGTGCTCAATCCTCAGCACCACAAATAACAAACCAAATTTCCTTGTGCATGACATTATCAACACATATATTATCCTTAAAGGTGTGTTTCAGGCCCATAGATCTTCTGTACCAAGTAGTCTAAAGGCCTGTTCAATACCCTAAACACTTTCGTCTCCATTTATGCCCCTATAACTGCTCCCTTTTTTGTACTCCCTTGTTTGCCATTGTGCCTTAAGGGAAAGTTGTCACCGAGTATCAAGAGTTAATATGCATGAAGAACTTAAGAGCAGTTGACCTATATAAACACTCAATAAATATTCAGAACAACTTGTAAAGGAGAGTCTGCCATTATCTCCATTAAAAAAGTGAAAAGTTCTATTTTATATTCTATGTATATTTTGTTTGTATAGGCATAACCACACATGCATGAGAGTGCCTATGGAGGTCACAAAAGGGGCACCAGATCTCCTTGAGCTGGAGTCACAGGCGGTTGTGACCTGCCCAATGTGGGTACTGGGAACTGAATTTGGGTCCTGTGGTAGAATAGGAACGACTCTAAACCACTGAGCAATCTCCCAGTATCTCCACTCTTTTTCTTTCTTTTTTTGGAAGACAGGTTTTTCTGTGTAGCTCTGGTTGTCTTGGAATTTGTCTGTAGACCAGGCTGGCCTCAAACCCAGAGATTAGACTGCCTCCGTTTAATTAAATACGTGCTCCACCGCTCAACCTATCCCCATTCTTATACACAAGGGATTCAAAGTACAAAAAGGTGAGGTCATACCCCAGGTCATACAAATAACAGACTGTTTCCTGTCAATCTGTATCAAACTTCCACACCTCCAATCCAGACAACTGCTGATCTAGACTAGACATGTTCTCCAAGGTATGTATATCTAGGTATCACTACATCAAAACTAAGATGTTGTTTGTTCTTCTCATGCTCATCCTTTCATGCATACATTGCTACCTAGAGACTGGCTGCTAGGACAGTCTGAATGCAGCAGCAGAATAGATTCTAACTGTCTTTCATTAGTCAGATATTAAAGGGATCTGACGTTAAAAGGGGAGACCATATTTTGCTGCCCAATGAAATTGTTTTGCATTGGAAATATTTTAACTTTATTACATTTATTATTGTGTGTGTGTGTGTGTGTGTGAGAGAGAGAGAGAGAGAGAGAGAGAGAGAGAGAGAGAGAGAGACAGAAAGAGAGCGAGCAGCTGGTGGTCAGTAGCTGCTGATGCAGCAGGTTCTCTTCTACCATGTGGGTCTGGGGATTGAAAGCAGGTGTTTGGGTTTGTTGATAAGTGCCTTTACCTGCTGAGTCATCTTGCTTACCCAGATTTTTTTTTAAATTAAAAGCATTGTAGGTGGTGGTGGCACGCACCTTTAATCTGAGCACTTTGGAAGCAGAGAAAGGTATATCCCAAAGTTCGATGCTAACCTGGTCTACAGAGTGAATGCCAGGAAAACTAGGGCTGCATCGAGAAATCTTGTCTCCAAAACAAACCAAAGCAAACAAAGAAGCAAATAAATAAATAAAACCATTTTAGTTTTGAAACCTTATAATAAGATTGTTATTTTAAATTGAGTTTATATTGACATTTTCTTAGTTTAATTGCTAATATAATTAATACTGCCAGACTTAGACAGTAAAACCAAAGCTCTCTGAAGGAATTACTAACCTTTGGAGAGTGAGCGACTCAAGTGTGGAACTAGAGAAGACCCACTTTCACCATCTGATTCTACAGTTTCTGAGAACTAGGTACAGAACATGGCAGCATGCAGCTGAGATCCATAGTTGGAGGCACTTACGCTTGACGGGTATAAAGGTCTGGTTCGTCGAGGTCCTGAGATCTTAATTCCTGTGTGGAGAGGCAGCCAGCACCACCGGTGGAAATGGAACTGCGCTTCATGCTCAGAACCTAATTCATGATTTCAATATCAGAAAAATGTTCCAGATGCAAGTGGATCATTAAGCAATAATTGTCACTTTTATTCTGAAGTAGAAGAGTAACTAAGTTTATTCCTTTACGATAGTATTTTCCCTGTGTGCTGTATTTGTTTGTCATGTATACTTAAGTCCTCACTAAAGATAACACCTATGCAACTTCAAGTATTCAATACACTCGAGCAAGACAATGCAAAAATGAACATATATGATTCCTGCATCACACGGCAATCCATGATCGCAAAATTTCAATGTGTTATCCCGAATACATCACTGGTATCTCTTATGTCTATTTCAATGGTAACTCACAGACTGCTTGACAAGAAATCTCAGGCTCCTTAACTCTCCTCAAAATGTTTCCTTTGGCTTCAAAATCAGGATTCATTCTCTTTTCCTAATATCTACTTTTCTTGCTTTATGTTTAACCCCATAGTTTAATACCCACTATTGTCTTTCTGGTTCTAATCTCCCTTTCAGTAAAGACAAGCAATCCGTTCCATAACATAATGTAGAGGCTGCTTCCATTCTCAAAATATTTTAGTATCATAAGCATACCTATGTCAGACCCTGTCTTCGTCTCTGCAGCACTAGACGCTAGCCACTCAGCTTTTTCTGGTCCTGCCCTGGCTTCTTTCTAGGATAAGACAGAACTCACTGTTGATAAAATTATATATATATATATATATATATATATATATATATATATATATATATGTAGTGAAGAGAAGTCACGCTATGCGATAAGGCTTATACAGGAGGCTTATTGGAAGATGAGAGAGAAGGGACAGAGAAGGCAGAGAGGGGAGCAGACTAGTCCCTTGGGGTAAAGAGTGTGGGAGAGAGAGGGAGGTAGACACAGGAGAAGGGGGAGGTTAGGGGTAGGTCCACCTGTTACAAGGAACCATAGCAAATGTGCCCAGAAGTGGCTACAGGTGAAGTGCTCTTAGTGGCTACAGGTGAGGAGGTTTCCTGTCAGGACCCTAAGGACAGGCAGGCCAATGCAGATTCCCAAATACTAACACCAAATAATAACACCCACTTTATTGTTTGTTTGAGCTGGGGACTTTAGCACAATAGGCTGTGCACTGAGTCACATCACTCCTTGTTCGACTGCTTACATTCCACTTAGGTCTTATTCTCAAGCCTTCAGTTTCCCAGACTTTTTCTTCTTACATGGCTTTTCAGATGCTGCATTACCACAAGAACGCAGTGTTTTAACCTGTCCCTCCCAGGCAGTCCTCCCCTTCTCCCCCTCCCTGCGGAACACCTTGGTCAGCAATCAGCATCCTCTTTTCCCTCTCCAGGCGCTGCCCACACAAACTTACTGATCCCTGAACCCAGAACCTGGCAGATGCCGCCCCAGGTCTCTGATGCCACAGAGTTTCTTAGCAGGAACAGAGTTAACCCCATACCAGCAGTTACCTTTCTCTCTGGTTCTTGACCCCCAGCGCCCACTTCCAGTAAAATGCACAACTGCTTAGGAAGACACCCACCAATGCCAACCAGGAGCCATTTGGATTTTAAAGTCTCCGCCTGCGTGACGTCAGAAAGCCTCTTGCGAGTACTCTTAAGCAAGAAGGCTATGCCAGTTCCCAGACAGTGGTGGGAAGTCCTAGGGCAAAAGCTTAGATTTCTAAATCTTGCAGCTGTTGTGCCTCTGGCTAGAATTGTAGTTTTGTCCCTAGCAGCCCTTTTGAGTTTCAGTCTTTCCTAGCCATCAGTGTGTCTCCTCATCTGTATTTGAGACAATCAAGTACTTTTGCAGCAGTGCCCAGTTGTTTTCCATAGTATCTTTTATTGTTGTTTTGTTTTGTAAAATATCCCTGGGCCTGGTGAAATGGCTCCATGGGTAAGAGCACTGCCTGCTCTTCCAAAGAAATGGGTTAAATCCCCAGGACCCATAACTATAACTCTAATTTCAGGAGGTCTGATGCCCTCTTCTGGCCTTGGTGGGCACCAGACACACGTGTGGTATACAGACATACATGTAGGCAAAACACTTTATACATAAAATAAAAATAATAAAGATCTTTTTTAAAAAAATAAAGGCAAATCAAAAGTATTCTTGTACAGTTTTATCAGGACCTAACTTCTCAAAATTCATTTCAACACTCATCTTAGTTTCAAGATGCCTTAAGAAGTACAAAATTTGCTGGTCAGTGGTGGTACATTCCTTTACTCCCAGTACTCAAGAGGCAGAGGCAGGGGGATCTCTGTGAGTTTGAGAAGAGTCTACAGAAGAAATACAAAATCACTTTAGCTAAGACATTTGAATTGGAAGTATTATCTCTGTTTGACCAAGATCTCCCATATTTTGTCATTACAAGGTCAATTAGCAAGACTATTGTAATAGCTATTGCTTATGCATTAACTACTCCTGGATTCTTTTTATAGAAGACTGAAGTGAGAAAGGATTAATGTTCTACGGGTGCTTAAATAAAGCAAGTTTTCACATACTAGTCCTTCTAAAATCATTCCTCATCAAAGAACTCATTGAAACATTTTTTTTGTACAAATTTTAAAAAGTTGAAGTCTACAGTCATCAGGCTGGTAGTCATAGACACACAAAAACCTGACAAGCTTGCTTTCTATGTCTACTTCTGAATGCCACTCAGGATCAAGTGAGATAATTGTATCAGGATTTTAGCTTAGTGATACATGGCGTTAATAAATTAAAATTCATCCTAAGGAATGTAGTGGGAAGAAATGATAATGTAATCAAGTTGAATTTAATTTGCTAGATATTTTATAATGACATTTTAAGTCATAAGCAACTGTAATATACTTTACTATTAGAAACTCTTTTAATTAATGCAGGCCACCTTATTCCCATGTGGTTATGCCGTGGCAGTATCTGTGAAAAATTCTTCAGAGCAGGTAATAGGGATATGTTACATCTCTTTTTATCTTCTTTTTTTTTTCTGAGACAAGCTTGTCTATTTAACAGTCTTGGCTGTGTCCCTTTTTTACCTTTTATGTTAATTCTTTAAAAACAACTACTTCTTTATTTTATTTATTGTATTATGTGTAGTTGGAATTTTCCTTTGTGCCACCAAGAAACTCCCAAATAATTTATTATGAATGCTTCTTATTAATTATAAGTGCTTAGTCTTAGCTTAGGCTCGTCCTGCTAGCTTTTTGAACTTAATTTAACCTGTTTCTATTCATCTACATTTTTCCTTGGGGCTTTTTACCTTTCTTTTATTCTGTATGTCTTGGTTTCCTGCTTCCTCCATGTGTGTCTGATTGGCCACTGGTTTCTCCCTGGTATCTCTTTTTCTTTCTTCCTTTCTAAGCCTAAATTCCTCCTGCTACTCAGTTTCCCTGCCTGCAAGTCCTGCCTATACCTCTTTCTTGCTATTGGCCATTTAGCTTTTTGTTAGACTAATCAGGTGCCTTAGGCAGACAAGGTAAAACAGCAACACATTTTTACATATAATTCAACAAATGCAACACGTCTTTACATAGTTATACAAATATTTTGTAACAATGAAACATCATTTCTCCTTTTACTTTTTTTCTTCAAACACGCTCTTATATGCCTCCTTGTTCCCTTTCAAATTCATGGATTTTTCATTAATTTTGTTACATGCATATGTGTATGTAACATGCCCAATCTGTATGTTACTTGTCTGTATGCTGTCAGGGTTATAATTAGGTTGAAGGGAGATAAATACACAGGGAGAAAGGAGAGCAAAATAATAGTATGGATATGTGAAAAAAATCACAAGGATTCATACTGTTAAGTACCTAAGAAACTATAACACACGCATACTTTAATTTAGTATAATGTTATTTGTATGTATGATTCAGGGCTCACAATTTGGTATTGGATAAGCATTTCGTGTACTCTTCCCACAGTAGGACTAAAACTGTTTCTCCACTCCCGGCATTTGTGAGTTCCCTATAGTTCTTTGTGTAGGGCTGGTTGGCCCCTTGTCCCTTATAGATTGCCTCTTGTCCTTATTCAGCTCATACTTAAGCAGCCATGTTAATAAGATTTTATTGGTGTAGATTCTGACATTCCTAGGAGATACAATGTCACAGCAAACTCCATGATGCTCTGGCTCTTATAATCTATGTGTCCCCTCCTTTAAAATGTTTCGTGATACTTACGTGTAGTGATATTTCATTTGTATTTTAATAAAGAAAGTTTAGCTGAAGATCAGAGAGTAAGTGGTAGCACACACCTTTAATCTCAGTAGCCACACTAGTTTGCCATAGAAACCTGGCGGTGCACGCCTTTAATCCCAGTGGTGCACATCTTTAATCCCAACCTAAAGAATGGAATGCAAGACAGAAGGAGAAAGCTCTCAGACACAGTCTCATCACCCTGTTATTTGATTTCTCTGTTAGATTGCCTTCACATATGCATTTATTTCAGGAAGCATCGACTGTATCAATACCCATGCCACTGCACACTACTTCCGTGGCCTTAGTTTTAGCTGTTTCTCCCTGTATACACTCCCTCGTCCCTCTATTTCTCTCCGTGCACCTCCCCTCACCAGCCTGTACCTTTCTATTCTATTTCTTCTTTCCTGATGAGATGCTTCTCTCCTCCTTAGTCTGTTACTCTATGCTTAATCTCTGTGATTCTGTATATCCACATGTAAGCTAATACATGCCTCATTTGGCTTTCTGTGTCTGGGTACCTCACTCAGGGTGATTTCTCCCCCTAGTTCTACCCATTTACTGTGAATTTAATTCTTTATAATGGCTGAGTAATATTCATTTGTATAAAGGTTCCAATTTTTATTATCCATTCATATTCATGTCTTGAATATGTTATCCAATTTCTGGGCATTATTAATAGAGCAGCAATGGACATGGTTGAGTAAGCGTCTCTGTGGTAGGATGAAGTTTCCTTTGGGTAAATGCCCAAGAGTGATAGAGCTGGATCACGAGGTAGATCAGTTCCCATCTCTCTAAGGTAAATCCACACTCATTTCCATAGTGACTGTATGAGTCTGCACTCCTACCAGCAGTGGATGAGTGTACCCCTTATTCTATGTCCTTGCCAGCAGGAACTGTCACTCGTATTATTGATCCTAGGGATTCTGACAGGTGTAAAATGGACTCTCAAAGCAGACTTGGTTTGCATTTCACGAATGACTGAGAATGTTGAACATTTAAGTCTTTCTCAGCCACTTAAGATTCCCTATTGAGAATTCTCTGTTTAAAAATTCCCAGTTTTAATTGAGTCATTTGTTTTCTTGATATCTAGCCTTTTGAGTTCTTTATACATTTTGTTTGAGTTTTTTTTGTATAATTTTGGATATTAGCCCTCTATTGGGTGTGTAGTTGATAAAAAAATATTTTACCATTCTGTAAGCTGCCACTTTGTCTGAATGATGGGATCTTTTGTCATGCAGAAGCTTTTCAGTTTCATGAGATCCCATTTATTAATTGTTGAAATTAGTGTCTGTGTTAATAGTGTTCTGCTCAGAAAGTCTTTTCCTATGTCATTGATTTCAGGGATCTTCCCTTCTTTTTCTTCTGTTAGGTTCAAGATATCTGGTTTTAGGTTGAGGTCTGTGTGGGAATTCCTTTCCATTAAATATTTTTTGGGATGTGGGGGTGTGTCAGCAATAGGGTGGCTTCTGTGTGCTGACATGATCTCTTATAAGGGAGAGAATGGTCTCCCATGTATTTCTGGTTTCTTCATCAAAGATCAGGAGTCCGTAGGCACTTGAATTACACCTGACTTCTCAGTGGAAACCATGAAAGCCAGAATGTCTTAGATAGATGTGCTGCCAACACTAAGAGACCATGAAGGCAATCCCAGAGTACTATTCACAGCAAAGCTTGCATTCACCATCAATGGAGAAAAAAGATATTCCAGGACAAAAACAGATTTAAATAATAGGTAGCCACAAACCCAGCCTTACAGAAACTACTAGAAGGCAAAGCACAAACCAAGGAATCTAAGAACACCCATAATAACACAGACATCTGACAACTCTCCACCACCACAACTCAAAGAAGGGAAACACACACTCTAATAGTAGGTTTCAACACTCCTCTCTCACCAATGGACAGGCTAAACAGACAGAAACTTAATGGAGCAATAAGAGATATCACAGATGTAGTGAAACAAATGAAATTAATAGACATCTATAGAACATTCCACCCAACAGAAAAGAAAATACCTTCTTCTCAGCATCTCATGGAACCTTCTCAAAAATTGATCACATAATCAGTAACAAAGCAAACATTCACAGATACAAAAGAAAATGTAGTAACCAGCTGTGTACTATTGGATTACCATGGAATAATGCTAGAATTCAACAACAATTCTACCCCCAGAATGCCTACAAACTCATGAAAACTGAACAGTCAACTACTCTCCAGAAGATGACATCAGATACCTTAGAATTAGAGATATAAGGGATTGTGAGCTGCCATATGGGTGCTGTTAACTGAACCTTTGTCCTCTGCAAGAGCGGCAAGTGCTCTTAATCATGGATTCATCAACCCAGCCCTAGAAGGTACTTCATTTTTTCCCTTAAACCCAGATGTCATTAGGAAAGATCCTTTTACAGATGGTGCTGAGAAAACTGGGTATGTACCTGTAGAAGAATGAAATCAGGTCGAGTCTCAAACTACATGAAACATTGAAAATAGATCACAGACTTCATGTGAAGACAGGACATGCTGAAACTGCAGGGAAGACACATCAACTATGTCCCGTGTCAACAATCATCCTATGCAGAGGTAGGAACTTCTGAAGGGACTGTGACAGCAGAGAACACAACCCAAGGACTGACACATGGATTATAGCAAACTAAAAACCCGCCTAACAATGGAAGGAACCTCACAACTGAAGAGACAGCTTACAGATTTGAGAAATCATTGCCAACTCTGTATCGCATAGGGTTCTATTATGTAAAAACAGCCAAGATTAAACCAAATCCAATCCATACATGAGGTAATGAGGTGAGCAGACAGTCCTCAAAGGAAGAAATAGAAATGGCAAATAATATTTGATGATGGGTTCAACATCCTAAGCCATCAGGGAAAGGTGAAATTAAAATGATTTATACTGTCACCTTACTAGCTCAGAATGACTTTCATCAAGAAAACAGAACAACAGATGCTGGCAGGAATTTGAGGAAAGAGGAAACTTTACTCACTGCTAGTGAGCATAAATTGCAGCTACTGAGGAAATCAGTAAGTAGGTTTGTCAAAAATGAGAAAGTAGTGGGACAGATGTCTCAGGGAAAAGCACTGGCTGCTCTTACAGAGGAACTGGGTTTGGTTCCCAGCACCCACTTGGTGGCTCAGAACCATCTATAACTCCAGTTCCAGGGAATCCCTTTCTGGTCTCCACAGTCACCACGGATGTACACATATATTGCAGGAAAAATATTCACACACATAAAAATAAAAGATAAACAAATCTTTGAGGACGACAACCAAAACTATCACATGATCTGCCTATATGCCTCAGTGATAAAGAGCACTTCTTGTTCTTCCAGAGGACCAGCATTTGATTCCCAACACTCAAACAAGGCAGTTCACAACCACCTGTAACACAAGCCCCAGGAGGGTCTGACATCTCTCATCTCTGTGGTCACACACACACACACACACACACAGATTTAAAAGTAA
Organism: Chionomys nivalis; assembly: GCF_950005125.1. Lineage (NCBI taxonomy): Eukaryota > Metazoa > Chordata > Mammalia > Rodentia > Cricetidae > Chionomys > Chionomys nivalis. The sequence goes on from NW_026646917.1 coordinate 593,957, forward strand.
AAAAAAATGACATTTGTAGGAAAATGGGTGAAATTTCAATTCAGAATGTTAGCTGAAATAAACTGCTTTCAGATAAGCACTATGTTTTCTCTCATGTGTGTAGCCTTGATTGAAGTTTCTATGTGTGAGTGGGTCAGTGTCCATGTGTGGATGACTCATGAAACTAGAGAACTGTGAGAGGGAAAAAGAGACCTGAAGGATTAGGGTACAGGAACACTGACAGAAGATAATGCAATATTGTACTGGGAGAGCAGAAATTAGGTTGTTGTGGGCAATGGAAAAACAGCAAGAATGGGACAGAGGGGAGGGCAAGGCAAAGCCAGAGGGCAGGGTGTGGAAGAAGAAAACATGTGTAAAAATGCCATTATGAGCTTGTCCCATCCAGCTTGCATCCAGAACCCTTCTTCCTTCTGTCCCCTTTCCTCTTTGGGCACATAAGGCCATCCAGCTCAGTCTGTCTGGCGCTGGGGCCAAATCCTCAGGGCAAGTAGGCAGGCGAGACCTCCTTTGTCTCACTGGCCCGCCTACACCAACCAAGGTAGGTGCTTTGTTTACGAACTACCCAACCTGCACGGAGATCTGATCTCGGCACCAGGAGAGACAGCAGTGCGGTGAGTTTGTGACCAGCGGCGGCGGAAGCAGCCCTGGACAGGGAACTCTGAAGTTCCTCATCCCCCTCCCTATACTCCCCGGGCTCCCTGCAGGGGCTCTACCCCCCCATACTGCCTCTCTCTTTTGTCCCACCCAGCTTGCATCCAGAACCCTTCTTCCTTCTGTCCCCTTTCCTCTTTGAGCACATAACACCATCCAGCTCAGTCTGTCTGGCGCTGGCGGCATATCCTCAGGGCAAGTAGGCAGGCTAGACTTCCTTTGTTTCACTGGCCTGCCTGCAACAAGCAAGGAGAGACATCACTAGAACACCAGGAGAGCTAGCACGGCAGAGAGCCATCACTGGGAAGGTACATCAGTAGGCAAGGAAACCTGATCCGGTAAAAGAAGATCCAGAGGGGAGCATTCGGAGAAAGAGATGGGCAGGCGCCAATGCAAGAATTCACCTAACAATCTGAAAAACTATATGAAACCACCAGAACCCAGCGACATCCCAACTGGTGGACATGAACACCTTAATCATGAAGAAGTAGATAAAATTGACTTTATGAAAGTGATTGACGCCCTTAAACAACATGTAAAAAATGCCCTTATAGAAATGGATGAGAAGTATAACAGAAAGTTTGAAGAATTGAGTAAATCAGTGAATGATACCCTAGGAAACCAAGGAAAAACAATCAAACAGATAATGGAAACAGTTCAAGACTTAAAAACTGAAATGGAGGCAAAGAAGAAAACACAAACAGAAGGCCAGCTGGACAGGGAAAATCTAGGTAAACGAATAGAGACTACAGAAGCAAGCATAACCAACAGAATACAAGAGATAGAAGAAAGAATCTCAGATTCTGAAGATACCATAGAGAAAATAAACACGCTGATCAAAGAAAACAGCAAGGCCAACAAATTCTCATCACAAAACATTCAGGAAATATGGGACACAATAAAAAGACCAAACCTAAGAATAATAGGAATAGAAGAAGGAGAAGAAGCGCAGCTCAACGGTCCAGAAAATATATTTAATAAAATTATAGAAGAAAACTTTCCCAACCTAAAGAAAGATATACCTATGAAGGTTCAAGAAGCATACAGAACACCGAATAGGCTGGATCAAAAAAAAACATCCTCTCGCCATATAATAATCAAAACACAAAGCATACAGAATAAAGAAAGAATACTAAGAGCAGCGAAGGAAAAAGGCCAAGTTACTTATAAAGGTAAACCTATCAGACTTACACCTGACTTCTCTATGGAAACCATGAAAGCCAGAAGGTCCTGGATAGATGTACTGCAGAAACTAAGAGACCATGGATGCAAGCCCAGACTACTATACCCAGCCAAGGTTTCGTTCACTATAAATGGAGAAAACAAAATTTTCCAGGATAAAAACCAATTTAAACAATACGTAGCCACAAATCCAGCCTTACAGAAAGTAATAGAAGGAAAATCACTAACCAAGGAGTCCAACAATGACCACAATATCTCAGACAACTAGAGACCCTTCACCAGCGCAACACAAAGAAGGGGAACACACAAAATTTACAACTTAAAAAATGACCGGAGTTAACAACCACTGGTCATTAATATCACTTAATGTCAATGGACTCAACTCTCCTATAAAAAGGCACAGACTAAGAGATTGGATACGAAAACAGGATCCAACATTCTGCTGTTTACAAGAAACACACCTCAACCACAAAGACAGGCACCTACTCAGAGTAAAGGGTTGGGATAAGGCTTATCAAGTAAATGGACCTAAGAAACAAGCAGGGGTGGCCATACTAATTTCTAACAAAGTTGACTTCAAACTTAAATCATTCAGGAGAGATGGAGAGGGACATTTTCTACTCATAACAGGAACAATTCATCAGGATGAAGTCTCAATCCTGAATATCTATGCCCCTAATATAAAAGCACCCACGTACGTAAAAGAAACATTGTTAAAACTCAAGGCAGCCATCAAACCGCACACATTAATAGTAGGAGACTTTAATACTCCTCTCTCACCAATGGACAGGTCAAGTAGACAGAAACCTAACAGAGAAATAAGAGAATTAATGGAGGTAATGAATCAAATGGACTTAACAGACATCTATAGAATATTCCACCCAAATAGGAAAGAATATACCTTCTTCTCTGCAGCTCATGGAACCTTCTCAAAAATCGACCACATACTCGGTAACAAAGCAAACATCCACAGTTACAAAAAAATATTAAGAACCACCTGTATCTTATCAGATCACCATGGATTAAAGCTAGAATTCAGCAACAATGCTACCCCCAGAAAGCCTACAAACTCATGGAAACTGAATAGTCAACTACTGAACCATACCTGGATTAAGGAAGAAATAAAGAAAGAAATTAAAGTCTTCCTTGAAGACAATGAAAATAAAGAAACAACATACTCAAACCTATGGGACACTATGAAAGCAGTTCCGAGAGGAAAGTTCATAGCACTAACTGCCCACTTAAAGAAAACAGAGAAAGCACACATTGGAGACTTAACAGCCCACCTGAAAGCTCTAGAAAAAAAAGAAGCAGACTCACCTAGAAGGGGTAGAAGACTGGAAATAATCAAACTGAGGGCTGAAATCAACAAAATAGAAACACAGAAAACAATTGAAAGAATCAATGAATCAAAAAGCTGGTTCCTGGAGAAAATCAACAAGATTGATAAACCCCTATCCAAACTAATCAAACGGCAGAGAGAGAATTTGGAAATTAATAAGATCAGAAATAAAAAGGGAGACATAACCACAGACACAGAGGAAATTCAGAGAATCATTAGATCTTACTACAAAAGCCTGTATGCCACAAAACTGGAAAATGCAAAAGAAATGGACGCTTTTTTAGATAAATACCATTTACCAAAGTTAAACCAGGACCAGGTGAACAACCTAAATAGACCTGTTAGTCGTGAAGAATTAGAAGCGGTTATCAAAAACTTCCCTTCCAAAAAAAGTCCAGGACCAGATGGTTTCAATGCGGAATTCTACCAGAACTTCCAAGAAGACCTAATACCTATTCTCCTTAATGTATTTCACAATATAGAAACAGAAGAGTCATTGCCAAATTCCTTTTATGAAGCTACAGTAACTCTGATACTAAAACCACACAAAGACCCAACCAAGAAAGAGAATTACAGGCCAATCTCACTCATGAACATCGACGCAAAAATCCTCAACAAGGGGCTCCCTGCAGGGGCTCTACACCCTGCATACTGCCTCTCTTTTCTTGTCCCACCCAGCTTGCATCCTGAACCCTTCTTCCTTCCGCCCCCTTTCCTCTTTGGGCACATAACACCATCCAGCTCAGTCTGTCTGGCGCTGGGGGCAAATCCTCAGGGCAAGTAGGCAGGCGAGACTTCCTTTGGTTCACTGGCCTGCCTGCACCAAACAAGGTAAGGCCTTTGTTTACGAACTACCCAACCTGCACGGAGACCTGCTCTTGGCACCAGGAGAGCCATCAGTGGTAGAGCTAATCGGGGTACCAGGATTGCCGTCTTTGGGCACGGAGATCTGATATTGGTAACAGGAGAGACATCACTGGAGCACCAGGAGAGCTATCACTTCAGGGTGCCATCACTGGGAAAGTACATCAGTAGGCAAGGAGACCTGATCCGGTAAAAGAAGATCCATAGGGGAGCATTCAGAGAAAGAGATGGGCAGGCGCCAATGCAAGAATTCACCCAACAATCTGAAAAGCTATATGAAACCACCAGAACCCAGCGACCTCACAACAGGAGGACATGAACACATTAATCATGAAGAAGTAGATAAAATTGACTTTATGAAAGTGATTGACGCCCTTAAACAGCATGTAAAAAATGCCCTTATAGAAATGGATGAGAAGTATAACAGAAAGTTTGAAGAATTGAGTAAATCAGTGAATGATACCCTAGGAAACCAAGGAAAAACAATCAAACAGATAATGGAAACAGTTCAAGACTTAAAAACTGAAATGGAGGCAAAGAAGAAAACACAAACAGAAGGCCAGCTGGACAGGGAAAATCTAGGTAAACGAATAGAGACTACAGAAGCAAGCATAACCAACAGAATACAAGAGATAGAAGAAAGAATCTCAGATTCTGAAGATACCATAGAGAAAATAAACACGCTGATCAAAGAAAACAGCAAGGCCAACAAATTCTCATCACAAAACATTCAGGAAATATGGGACACAATAGACTAAGGCTACCAGCCCAGACCAGTGAGTGCCTGACTAGAGGGCAGGCCTCAAGGTCCCCACCAGGGGAAGCAGGCCCCTGCTGCTGGGGTTGCAGTCTCTGCTTGTGATCTCCTGGACCTGCTCTCCCTGCCCCCTATTTCCCTTGGTCCCGGGCTCATTGGGGCCACCAGGAATCCCTGCATAGGTGCTGAGAAGTCCCAGCTGGATGGGTGAGTGTGTGCTATCCTGGGGCGCACTGTCCCGGTAGAGAGCACAAACGCCCCCCCCGCCCCCCAGCTCCTGCTGCAAGGCTTTCTTTCCTACACACCCGCCCCCCACCCCCACCCCCAAGCCTGCCTTGTCTGCAAGGTCCTTAGCTGTGGAACAGTTTCCTGCCCTTTCACTAAGGCTACCAACCCAGAGCAGTGAGGGCCTGACTAGAGGGCAGGCCTCAAGGTCCCCGCCAGGGAAAGCGGGCCCCCGCTGCTGGGGCTGCAGTCTCTGCTGTGATCTCCTGGACCTGCTCTGCCTGCGCCCTACTTCCCTTTGTCCCTGGCTCATTGGGGCATCCAGGAGTTCCTGTGTAGGTGCCGAGAAGTTTCATCAGGACGGGTGAGTGTGTGCTATCCTGGGGCGGACGGTCCCGGTAGAGAGCACAAACGCCCCTCCCCCAGCTCCTGCTGCAGGGCTTTCTCTCCTACACACCCGCCCCCACCCCCACCCCCAAGCCTGCCTTGTCTGCAAGGTCCTTAGCTGTGGAACAGTTTCCTGCCCTTTCACTAAGGCTACCAGCCCAGACCAGTGAGTGCCTGACTAGAGGGCAGGCCTCAAGGTCCCCACCAGGGGAAGCGGGCCCCTGCTGCTGGGGTTGCAGTCTCTGCTTGTGATCTCCTGGACCTGCTCTCCCTGCCCCCTATTTCCCTTGGTCCCGGGCTCATTGGGGCCACCAGGAATCCCTGCATAGGTGCTGAGAAGTCCCATCTGGATGGGTGAGTGTGTGCTATCCTGGGGCGCACTGTCCCGGTAGAGAGCACAAACGCCCCCCTCCCCCAGCTCCTGCTGCAAGGCTTTCTTTCCTACACACCCGCCCCCCACCCCCACCCCCAAGCCTGCCTTGTCTGCAAGGTCCTTAGCTGTGGAACAGTTTCCTGCCCTTTCACTAAGGCTACCAACCCAGAGCAGTGAGGGCCTGACTAGAGGGCAGGCCTCAAGGTCCCCGCCAGGGAAAGCGGGCCCCCGCTGCTGGGGCTGCAGTCTCTGCTGTGATCTCC